>NC_092162.1:62409637-62530554 GCF_045791955.1 Oncorhynchus clarkii lewisi
TCTCCTCTTGTTCTCCTATCATATCCTCCCCTCCCCTCCCCTCCTCTCCTCTCCTCTTGTTCTCCTATCCTATCCTCCCCTCATCTCCACTTGTTCTCCTATCCTCCCCTCCCCTCCTCTCCTCTTGTTCTCCTATCCTCGCCTCCTCTCCTCTTTTTCTCCTATCCTCCCCTCCCCTCCCCTCCTCTACTCTTGTTCTCCTATGCTACCCTCCCCTCCTCTCCTCTTGTTCTCCTATCCTCCCTTCCCCTCCCCTCCCCTCCTCTACTCTTGTTCTCCTATGCTACCCTCCCCTCCTCTCCTCTTGTTCTCCTATCCTCCCCTCCCCTCCTCTCCTCTCATCTTGTTCTCCTATCCTCCCCTCCCCTCCTCTCCTCGTGTTCTCCTATCCTCCCCTCCCCTCCCCTCCTCTCCTCTTGTTCTCCTATCCTCTCCTCCCCTCCTCTTCTCTTGTTCTCCTATCCTCCCCTCCCCTTATCTCCTCTTGTTCTCCTATCCTCCCCTCATCTCCACTTGTTCTCCTATCCTCCACTCCCCTCCTCTCCTCTTGTTCTCCTATCCTCCCCTCCCCTCCCCTCCTCTCCTCTTGTTCTCCTCCTCCCCTCCCCTCCCCTCCTCTCCTCTTGTTCTCCTATCCTCCCCTCCCCTCCTCTCATCTTGTTCTCCTATCCTCCCCTCCTCTCCTCTTGTTCTCCTATCCTCCCCTCCTCTTTCTCTCCTCTTGTTCTCCTATCCTATCCTCCCCTCCTCTCCTCTTGTTCTCCTATCCTCCCCTCCTCTCCTCTTGTTCTCCTATCCTCCCCTCCACTCCCCTCCTCTCCTCTTGTTCTCCTATCCTCCCCTCCCTTCCTCTCCTCTTGTTCTCCTATCCTATCCTCCCCTCCCCTCCTCTTCTCTTGTTCTCCTATCCTCCCCTCCTCTCCTCTTGTTCTCCTATCCTCCCCTCCTCTCCTCTTGTTCTCCTATCCTCCCCTCCCCTCCTCTTCTCTTGTTCTCCTATCTTCCCCTCCCCTCCTCTCCTCTTGTTCTCCTATCCTCCCCTCCCCTCATCTCCTCTTGTTCTCCTATCCTCCCCTCCTCTCCTCTTGTTCTCCTATCCTCCCCTCCCCTTATCTCCTCTTGTTCTCCTATCCTCCCCTCCTCTCCTCTTGTTCTCCTATCCTCCCCTCCCCTCCTCTTCTCTTGTTCTCCTATCCTCCCCTCCCCTCATCTCATCTTGTTCTCCTATCCTCCCCTCCTCTCCTCTTGTTCTCCTATCCTCCCCTCCTCTTTCTCTCCTCTTGTTCTCCTATCCTATCCTCCCCTCCTCTCCTCTTGTTCTCCTATCCTCCCCTCCCCTCCTCTCCTCTTGTTCTCCTATCCTCCCCTCCCTTCCTCTCCTCTTGTTCTCCTATCCTATCATCCCCTCCCCTCCTCTTCTCTTGTTCTCCTATCCTCCCCTCCTCTCCTCTTGTTCTTCTATCCTCCCCTCCTCTCCTCTTGTTCTCCTATCCTCCCCTCCCCTCCTCTTCTCTTGTTCTCCTATCTTCCCCTCCCCTCCTCTCCTCTTGTTCTCCTATCCTCCCCTCCCCTCATCTCCTCTTGTTCTCCTATCCTCCCCTCCTCTCCTCTTGTTCTCCTATCCTCCCCTCCCCTCATCTCCTCTTGTTCTCCTATCCTCCCCTCCTCTCCTCTTGTTCTCCTATCCTCCCCTCCCCTCCTCTTCTCTTGTTCTCCTATCCTCCCCTCCCCTCATCTCCTCTTGTTCTCCTATCCTCCCCTCCTCTCCTCTTGTTCTCCTATCCTCCCTTCCCCTCCTCTCCTCTTGTTCTCCTATCCTCCCCTCCCTCTCCTCTCCCCTCCTCTCCTTTTGTTCTCCTATCCTCCCCTCCCCTCATCTCCTCTTGTTCTCCTATCCTCCCCTCCTCTCCTCTTGTTCTCCTATCCTCCCCCTCCCCTCCTCTGCTCTTGTTCTCCTATCCTCCCCTCCCGTCATCTCCTCTTGTTCTTCTATCCTCCCCTCCCCTCCTCTCCTCTTGTTCTCCTATCCTCCCCTCCCCTCCCCTCCTCTCCTCTTGTTCTCCTATCCTCCCCTCCCCTCCTCTCATTCTCCTATCCTCCCCTCCCCTCATCTGCTCTTGTTCTCCTATCCTCCCCTCCTCTCCTCTTGTTCTCCTATCCTCCCCTCCCCTCCTCTCCTCTTGTTCTCCTATCCTCCCCTCCCCTCCTCTCCTCTTGTTCTCCTATCCTCCCCTCCCCTCATCTTGTTCTCCTATCCTCCCCTCCCCTCCTCTCCTCTTGTTCTCCTATCCTCCCCTCCCCTCCTCTTGTTCTCCTATCCTCCCCTCTCCTCCTCTCCTCTTGTTCTCCTATCCTCTGCTCCTCTCCCCTCCTCTCCTCTTGTTCTCCTATCCTCCCCTCCTCTCCCCTCCTCTCCTCTTGTTCTCCTATCCTCCCCTCCTCTCCTCTTGTTCTCCTATCCTCCCCTCCCCTCCTCTCCTCTTGTTCTCCTATCCTCCCCTCCCCTCCTCTCCTCTTGTTCTCCTATCCTCCCCTCCCATCATCTCCTCCTCGCTCGTCACCTCCTCTCCTCTCTCCTCTCCACTCCTCACTCATCTCCTCCTTGCCTCTCCTCCTCGCTTGTCACCTCCTCTCCACTTCTCGCTCGTCTCCTCCTTGCCTCTCCTCCTCACTCGTCTCCTCCTCTCCTCTCTCTTCCTCTCCTTTCTCTCTAATATTCTTCTCTCTTCCTCTCCTCCTCTTAACATTGTCTCTTCATCGTAGTGTCATTCCTCCATTATAGATGGCTGTGGGGCCTGGTTAGCATGCATCAGAGGCTGGGGAGCAAGGCCCATCACCGCTGCTCTGTCTCTCTCATTTATTACCCAGTTTGTTTGCACTCTTATCCGTGGCCTTGCCCCGCCAGACCATCCATCAAACACACACACACAAACACAAACACCTGGCTGCTGACTGCCTGTACGCACCATGAAGACACACTCAACGAGAAGATATAACTCTCTGACTCGTACACCCAGACACTCCTCCTTTCCACTCTCACTCATCTCTCTTTCTCATACACCCAGACACTCCCCCTTTACACTCTCACTCACCTTTCTGCCTCATACACCCAGACACCCCTCCTTTTCTCTGTCACTCACCTCTCTGCCTCGTACACCCAGACACTCCCCCTTTCCACTGTCACTCACCTTTCTGCCTCGTACACCCAGACACCCCTCCTTTTCACTGTCACTCACGTCTCTGCCTCGTACACCCAGACACTCCTCTATTTCACTCTCACTCACCTCTGTACCTCACACACTTTCAACCCTCTTATTTATGTCATACCCTTTGGAAAATGTCTCCTGTTAATGTACTGGCTTCGTCCCTCTTGATATTCTCTCATGTTCCATTGCCGCTCCTCCAACACCTCCTGTAGCCTTTTAACCTCCTGAGAGTCAGAGTGTGACAGAGAGTGTCATTATTGATCTAATCTCCATCCGTCAATACGCATCAATATGTTCTATCTAATAGATGAACCAGTTGCTACCTTCACAAACGCCTGTCCATTGACCCTGTGGTCCCATAAGTCTGTGATAGAAGCTGTCTTGAAGAGCAGAGAACGAGATGGAAAAACTGTTTTTAATGATCGTTTATTAACAATGCACAACGCACCAAATTCATGCACAAGTTTGGCTGCTATCTCAAACAAAATCAAATGATCTATCCCCTACCACTTTAATTATTAAATATATTTGAGACACTCAAAAATGAATATCTTAAATATTGTGGAGGTAACATGTGTTACGTGGTTACGCCCGTCGTCGGAATGAGACCAAAGTGCAGAGTGGAACGTGTACATTTTCGTTATTTAAAATGAAGACCAATAAACAACAAAAGATAAACCAACGTAAAGTTCTGCAGGGTTATACAGCTACTGTGTCAAAACAACATCCCACAAACTCAAGGGGAAAACAGGCTGCCTAAGTATGATTCCCAATCAGAGACAACGATAGACAGCTGCCTCTGATTGGGAACCCTACCCGGCCAACAAAGAAATAGAAACCTAGAATGCCCACCCAAATCACACCCTGACCTAACCAACTAGAGAAATAAACAGGCTTTCTAAGGTCAGGGCGTGACATACGTGTGGCCATCTGACACCATCACATGGTTAACCATCCATCTTCCTACCAGCTCTCACAGTCTCACGGCAGAATTAGACGATCATTCATATTTCTTAAACGTCAGAATTTGAAGTTATTCCAAACGTCAAATTTAGAACTGTTTACGGTTAAGTTTAGGCATTAACTCTGAATGGTAAGGGTTAAGTTAGACATTAACTATGAATGGTAAGGTAAGGGTTAGGTTAGACATTAACTCTGAATGGTAAGGTAAGGGTTAAGTTTAGACATTAACTCTGAATGGTAAGGGTTAAGTTTAGACATTAACTCTGAATGGTAAGGTAAGGGTTAAGTTTAGACATTAACTCTGAATGGTAAGGTAAGGGTTAAGGTTTGGGATAGGCTTTAAACGAACATAACTTTTTATTGCTGGATTTGGAATCAGAGGCAGATGCTTACGCTCATCTGCCATCCTGTCCACAATGCCCAAGCTAAACCCAAAACCTACTTGAAGGTAACAGAGCTCACTGTTGCCCCTAGTGGCCAATGTCCAGGTCTTCTTCCGACGTCCCCAGACATGGATGGACGTCGAATACTGACTTGTATCATGGGTGATCTGGCTGCCATATTCACCTCTTTCAGCAACCCAGACAGCACCGTGCCAGACACATGGATTTTTCACGTTGTCTCAAGGTCGCGGCATTGACCAAAAAGCATCACCTTCCTGTAAAATGTTCCTGTACTAAAACCCTCTTGCCTTCTGATATGGAGCATGCAGCAGGAAGCAATACTGTTAATAGTGTTTAAAGATGGTTTAGAGAGACAGCTTAGAAGTACGTCTGGTGGACGAGTGGAGGAAGGGAAATAGCAAGAAAACTTACAATGTAAACAGGTATAGTATGAAGAGATACATTCATCTTTTCTTAATCATTCATTGAGGTTTTATTCATTTTTCCTCAGGTGTAAACTTTGCCCCAGGGCAAACGCTTAGTAAATAAATCCCAAGGGGCTTAGAGGATAGACAGACAGAATAGTATAGAGGGGGAAAAGAGTGGGAGAGATGGGAAAGAGAGGGGAGGAGAGGGGGAAGAGAGAGGAAGAGGGGGGAGGAGGGGGAAGAGAGGGGAGGAGGGGGGAGGAGAGGGGGAAGAGAGTGGAAGAGGGGGGGAAAGGGAAGAGAGGGGAGGAGGGGGGAGGAGAGTGGGAGAGATGGGAAAGAGAGGGGCAAGAGAGGGGAGGAGAGGGGAGGAGAGGGGGAAAGGGGAGGAGAGGGGAGGAGAGGGGGAAAAGAGAGGAGAAGGGGGAGGAGAGGGGGAAGAGAGAGGAGGAGGAGGGAGGAGAGGGGGAAGAGAGGGGAAGAGGGGGGGAAAGGGAAGAGAGGGGAGGAGGGGGAGGAGAGTGGGAGAGATGGGAAAGAGAGGGGCAAGAGAGGGGAGGAGATGGGGGAGAAAGGGGAGGAGGGGGGAGGAGAGGGGGAAAAGAGAGGAGAAGGGGGGAGGAGAGGGGGAAGAGAGAAGAAGGGGGAGGAGAGGGGGAAAATAGTGGGAGAGATGGGAAAGAGAGAGGCAAGAGAGGGGAGGAGAGGGGGAAGAGAAGGGAGGACGGGGGAGGAGAGGGGGAAGAGAGGGGAGGAGGGGGAGGAGAGGGGGAAGAGAGGAGGAAGAGAGGGAAGGAGATGGGAGGAGAGGGGGAAAATAGTGGAGAAGGGGGAGGAGAGGGGGAAGAGAGAGGAGGAGGGGGGAAGAGAGGGGGAAGAGATGGGAAAGAGAGGGGCAAGAGAGGGGAGGAGAGGGGGGAGAAAGGGGAGGAGTGGGGAGGAGAGGGGGAAAAGAGAGGAGAAGGGGGGAGGAGAGGGGGAAGAGAGAGGAGAAGGAGGGAGGAGAGGGGGATAATAGTGGGAGAGATGGGAAAGAAAGAGGCAAGAGAGGGGAGGAGAGGGGGAAGAGAAGGGAGGACGGGGGAGGAGAGGGGGAAGAGAGGGGAGGAGGGGGAGGAGAGGGGGAAGAGAGGAGGAAGAGAGGGGAGGAGATGGGAGGAGAGGGGGAAAATAGTGGGAGAGATGGGAAAGAGAGGGCTAAGAGAGGGGAGGAGAGGGGGAAGAGAAGGGAGGAGGGGGAGGAGAGGGGGAAGAGAGGGGGAAAATAGTGGGAGAGATGGGAAAGAGAGGGGCAAGAGGGGGGAGGAGAGGGGAGGAGAGGGGGAGGAGAGGGCGAAAATAGTGGGAGAGATGGGAAAGAGAGGGGCAAGAGAGGGGAGGAGAGGGGGAAATAGTGGGAGAGATGGGAAAGAGAGGGGCAAGAGAGGGGAGGAGAGGGGCAAGAGAGGGGAGGAGAGGGGAAAGAGAGGGGAGGAGAGGGAAAGAGAGGGGCAAGAGAGGGGAGGAGAGGGGAAGAGAGGGGCAAGAGAGGGGAGGAGAGGAGAGGGGGGAGAGAAGGGAGGATGGGGGAGGAGAGGGGGAAGAGAGGGGAGAAGAGGAGAGGGGGGAGAGAAGGGAGGATGGGGGAGGAGAGGGGGAAGAGAGGGGAGGAGGGGGAGGAGAGGGGGAAGAGAGGGATAAGAGAGGGGAGGAGAGGGGGAGAGAGCGGAAGAGGGGGTAGAGGGGTAATAGAGGAGGAGAGAGGGGTAATAGAGGAGGAGAGAGGGGTAATAGAGGAGGAGAGAGGGGTAATAGAGGAGGAGAGAGAGGTAATAGAGGAGGAGAGAGGGGGAGAGATGGGTAATAGAGGGGGAGAGAGGGGTAATAGAGGGGGAGAGAGGGGTAATAGAGGAGGAGAGAGTGGTAATAGAGGAGGAGAGAGGGGTAATAAAGTAGGAGAGAGGGGTAATAGAGGAGGAGAGAGGAGATATAAAGGAGGAGAGAGGGGTAATAGAGGAGGAGAGAGGGGTAATAAAGTAGGAGAGAGGGGTAATAGAGGAGGAGAGAGGAGATATAGAGGAGGAGAGAGGGTAATAGAGGAGGAGAGATGAGATATAGAGGAGGAGAGAGGGGTAATAGAGGAGGAGAGAGGAGATATAGAGGAGGAGAGAAGGGTAATAGAGGAGGAGAGAGAGGAGGAGAGATGGGTAATAGAGGAGGAGAGAGGGGTAATAGAGGAGGAGAGAGGGGTAATAGAGCGGGAGAGAGGGGTAATAGAGGAGGAGAGAGGGGTAATAGAGGAGGAGAGAGGGGTAATAGAGGATGAGAGAGAGGAGGAGAGAGGGGTAATAGAGGAGGAGAGAGGGGTAATAGAGAGGGAGAGAGGGGTAATAGAGGAGGAGAGAGGGGTAATAGAGGAGGAGAGAGAGGAGGAGAGAGGGGTAATAGAGGAGGAGAGAGAGGAGAGAGGGTAATAGAGGAGGAGAGAGGGGTAATAGAGGATGAGAGAGAGGAGGAGAGAGAGGTAATCGAGGAGGAGAGAGAGGAGGAGAGAGGGGTAATATAGGAGGAGAAAGGGGTAATAAAGGAGGAGAGAGGGGTAATAGAGGAGGAGAGAGGGGTAATAGAGCGGGAGAGAGGGGTAATAGAGGAGGAGAGAGGGGTAATAGAGGAGGAGAGAGGGGTAATAGAGGATGAGAGAGAGGAGGAGAGAGGGGTAATAGAGGAGGAGAGAGGGGTAATAGAGGAGTAGAGAGGGGTAATAGAGCGGGAGAGAGGGGTAATAGAGGAGGAGAGAGGGGAAATAGAGGAGGAGAGAGAGGAGGAGAGAGTGGATGAGAGAGGGGTAATAGAGGAGGAGAGAGGGGTAATAGAGGAGGAGAGAGGGGTAATAGAGCGGGAGAGAGGGGTAATAGAGGAGGAGAGAGGGGTAATAGAGGATGAGAGAGAGGAGGAGAGAGGGGTAATAGAGGAGGAGAGAGGGGAAATAGAGGAGGAGAGCGGGGTAATAGAGGAGGAGAGAGGGGTAATAGAGGAGGAGAGAGGAGTAATAGAGGATGAGAGAGGGGTAATAGAGGAGGAGAGGGGGTAAAGAGAGGAGAAGGGGGGAGGAGAAGGGGAAGAGAGAGGAGAAGGGGGAGGAGAGGGGGAAAATAGTGGGAGAGATGGGAAAGAGAGGGGCAAGAGAGGGGAGGAGAGGGGGAAGAGAAGGGAGGACGGGGGAGGAGAGGGGGAAGAGAGGGAAAGAGAGGGGCAAGAGAGGGGAGGAGAGGGGAAGAGAGGGGCAAGAGAGGGGAGGAGAGGGGGAGAGAGGGGCAAGAGAGGGCAGAAGAGGAGAGGGGGAGAGAAGGGAGGATGGGGGAGGAGAGGGGGAAGAGAGGGGAGAAGAGGAGAGGGGGGAGAGAAGGGAGGATGGGGGAGGAGAGGGGGAAGAGAGGGGAGGTGGGGGAGGAGAGGGGGAAGAGAGGGGTAAGAGAGGGGAGGAGAGGGGGAGAGAGCGGAAGAGGGGGTAGAGGGGTAATAGAGGAGGAGAGAGGGGTAATAGAGGAGGAGAGAGGGGTAATAGAGGAGGAGAGAGGGGTAATAGAGGAGGAGAGAGAGGTAATAGAGGAGGAGAGAGGGGGAGAGATGGGTAATAGAGGGGGAGAGAGGGGTAATAGAGGGGGAGAGAGGGGTAATAGAGGAGGAGAGAGTGGTAATAGAGGAGGAGAGAGGGGTAATAAAGTAGGAGAGAGGGGTAATAGAGGAGGAGAGAGGAGATATAAAGGAGGAGAGAGGGGTAATAGAGGAGGAGAGAGGGGTAATAAAGTAGGAGAGAGGGGTAATAGAGGAGGAGAGAGGAGATATAGAGGAGGAGAGAGGGTAATAGAGGAGGAGAGATGAGATATAGAGGAGGAGAGAGGGGTAATAGAGGAGGAGAGAGGAGATATAGAGGAGGAGAGAAGGGTAATAGAGGTGGAGAGAGAGGAGGAGAGATGGGTAATAGAGGAGGAGAGAGGGGTAATAGAGGAGGAGAGAGGGGTAATAGAGCGGGAGAGAGGGGTAATAGAGGAGGAGAGAGGGGTAATAGAGGAGGAGAGAGGGGTAATAGAGGATGAGAGAGAGGAGGAGAGAGGGGTAATAGAGGAGGAGAGAGGGGTAATAGAGAGGGAGAGAGGGGTAATAGAGGAGGAGAGAGGGGTAATAGAGGAGGAGAGAGAGGAGGAGAGAGGGGTAATAGAGGAGGAGAGAGAGGAGAGAGGGTAATAGAGGAGGAGAGAGGGGTAATAGAGGATGAGAGAGAGGAGGAGAGAGAGGTAATCGAGGAGGAGAGAGAGGAGGAGAGAGGGGTAATATAGGAGGAGAAAGGGGTAATAAAGGAGGAGAGAGGGGTAATAGAGGAGGAGAGAGGGGTAATAGAGCGGGAGAGAGGGGTAATAGAGGAGGAGAGAGGGGTAATAGAGGAGGAGAGAGGGGTAATAGAGGATGAGAGAGAGGAGGAGAGAGGGGTAATAGAGGAGGAGAGAGGGGTAATAGAGGAGGAGAGAGGGGTAATAGAGCGGGAGAGAGGGGTAATAGAGGAGGAGAGAGGGGTAATAGAGGAGGAGAGAGAGGAGGAGAGAGTGGATGAGAGAGGGGTAATAGAGGAGGAGAGAGGGGTAATAGAGGATGAGAGAGAGGAGGAGAGAGGGGTAATAGAGGAGGAGAGAGGGGAAATAGAGGAGGAGGGGGAGGAGAGGGGGAAGAGAGGGGGAAAATAGTGGGAGAGATGGGAAAGAGAGGGGCAAGAGGGGGGAGGAGAGGGGAGGAGAGGGGGAGGAGAGGGCGAAAATAGTGGGAGAGATGGGAAAGAGAGGGGCAAGAGAGGGGAGGAGAGGGGGAGGAGAGGGGGAAATAGTGGGAGAGATGGGAAAGAGAGGGGCAAGAGAGGGGAGGAGAGGGGCAAGAGAGGGGAGGAGAGGGGAAAGAGAGGGGAGGAGAGGGAAAGAGAGGGGCAAGAGAGGGGAGGAGAGGGGAAGAGAGGGGCAAGAGAGGGGAGGAGAGGGGGAGAGAGGGGCAAGAGAGGGCAGAAGAGGAGAGGGGGGAGAGAAGGGAGGATGGGGGAGGAGAGGGGGAAGAGAGGGGAGAAGAGGAGAGGGGGGAGAGAAGGGAGGATGGGGGAGGAGAGGGGGAAGAGAGGGGAGGAGGGGGAGGAGAGGGGGAAGAGAGGGATAAGAGAGGGGAGGAGAGGGGGAGAGAGCGGAAGAGGGGGTAGAGGGGTAATAGAGGAGGAGAGAGGGGTAATAGAGGAGGAGAGAGGGGTAATAGAGGAGGAGAGAGGGGTAATAGAGGAGGAGAGAGAGGTAATAGAGGAGGAGAGAGGGGGAGAGATGGGTAATAGAGGGGGAGAGAGGGGTAATAGAGGGGGAGAGAGGGGTAATAGAGGAGGAGAGAGTGGTAATAGAGGAGGAGAGAGGGGTAATAAAGTAGGAGAGAGGGGTAATAGAGGAGGAGAGAGGAGATATAAAGGAGGAGAGAGGGGTAATAGAGGAGGAGAGAGGGGTAATAAAGTAGGAGAGAGGGGTAATAGAGGAGGAGAGAGGAGATATAGAGGAGGAGAGAGGGTAATAGAGGAGGAGAGATGAGATATAGAGGAGGAGAGAGGGGTAATAGAGGAGGAGAGAGGAGATATAGAGGAGGAGAGAAGGGTAATAGAGGATGAGAGAGAGGAGGAGAGAGGGGTAATAGAGGAGGAGAGAGGGGTAATAGAGGATGAGAGAGAGGAGGAGAGAGGGGTAATAGAGGAGGAGAGAGGGGTAATAGAGAGGGAGAGAGGGGTAATAGAGGAGGAGAGAGGGGTAATAGAGGACGAGAGAGAGGAGGAGAGAGGGGTAATAGAGGAGGAGAGAGAGGAGAGAGGGTAATAGAGGAGGAGAGAGGGGTAATAGAGGATGAGAGAGAGGAGGAGAGAGAGGTAATCGAGGAGGAGAGAGAGGAGGAGAGAGGGGTAATATAGGAGGAGAAAGGGGTAATAAAGGAGGAGAGAGGGGTAATAGAGGAGGAGAGAGGGGTAATAGAGCGGGAGAGAGGGGTAATAGAGGAGGAGAGAGGGGTAATAGAGGAGGAGAGAGGGGTAATAGAGGATGAGAGATAGGAGGAGAGAGGGGTAATAGAGGAGGAGAGAGGGGTAATAGAGGAGTAGAGAGGGGTAATAGAGCGGGAGAGAGGGGTAATAGAGGAGGAGAGAGGGGTAATAGAGGAGGAGAGAGAGGAGGAGAGAGTGGATGAGAGAGGGGTAATAGAGGAGGAGAGAGGGGTAATAGAGGAGGAGAGAGGGGTAATAGAGCGGGAGAGAGGGGTAATAGAGGAGGAGAGAGGGGTAATAGAGGATGAGAGAGAGGAGGAGAGAGGGGTAATAGAGGAGGAGAGAGGGGAAATAGAGGAGGAGAGCGGGGTAATAGAGGAGGAGAGAGGGGTAATAGAGGAGGAGAGAGGAGTAATAGAGGATGAGAGAGGGGTAATAGAGGAGGAGAGGGGGTAAAGAGAGGAGAAGGGGGGAGGAGAAGGGGAAGAGAGAGGAGAAGGGGGAGGAGAGGGGGAAAATAGTGGGAGAGATGGGAAAGAGAGGGGCAAGAGAGGGGAGGAGAGGGGGAAGAGAAGGGAGGACGGGGGAGGAGAGGGGGAAGAGAGGGAAAGAGAGGGGCAAGAGAGGGGAGGAGAGGGGAAGAGAGGGGCAAGAGAGGGGAGGAGAGGGGGAGAGAGGGGCAAGAGAGGGCAGAAGAGGAGAGGGGGGAGAGAAGGGAGGATGGGGGAGGAGAGGGGGAAGAGAGGGGAGAAGAGGAGAGGGGGGAGAGAAGGGAGGATGGGGGAGGAGAGGGGGAAGAGAGGGGAGGAGGGGGAGGAGAGGGGGAAGAGAGGGATAAGAGAGGGGAGGAGAGGGGGAGAGAGCGGAAGAGGGGGTAGAGGGGTAATAGAGGAGGAGAGAGGGGTAATAGAGGAGGAGAGAGGGGTAATAGAGGAGGAGAGAGGGGTAATAGAGGAGGAGAGAGAGGTAATAGAGGAGGAGAGAGGGGGAGAGATGGGTAATAGAGGGGGAGAGAGGGGTAATAGAGGGGGAGAGAGGGGTAATAGAGGAGGAGAGAGTGGTAATAGAGGAGGAGAGAGGGGTAATAAAGTAGGAGAGAGGGGTAATAGAGGAGGAGAGAGGAGATATAAAGGAGGAGAGAGGGGTAATAGAGGAGGAGAGAGGGGTAATAAAGTAGGAGAGAGGGGTAATAGAGGAGGAGAGAGGAGATATAGAGGAGGAGAGAGGGTAATAGAGGAGGAGAGATGAGATATAGAGGAGGAGAGAGGGGTAATAGAGGAGGAGAGAGGAGATATAGAGGAGGAGAGAAGGGTAATAGAGGAGGAGAGAGAGGAGGAGAGATGGGTAATAGAGGAGGAGAGAGGGGTAATAGAGGAGGAGAGAGGGGTAATAGAGCGGGAGAGAGGGGTAATAGAGGAGGAGAGAGGGGTAATAGAGGAGGAGAGAGGGGTAATAGAGGATGAGAGAGAGGAGGAGAGAGGGGTAATAGAGGAGGAGTGAGGGGTAATAGAGAGGGAGAGAGGGGTAATAGAGGAGGAGAGAGGGGTAATAGAGGAGGAGAGAGAGGAGGAGAGAGGGGTAATAGAGGAGGAGAGAGAGGAGAGAGGGTAATAGAGGAGGAGAGAGGGGTAATAGAGGATGAGAGAGAGGAGGAGAGAGAGGTAATCGAGGAGGAGAGAGAGGAGGAGAGAGGGGTAATATAGGAGGAGAAAGGGGTAATAAAGGAGGAGAGAGGGGTAATAGAGGAGGAGAGAGGGGTAATAGAGCGGGAGAGAGGGGTAATAGAGGAGGAGAGAGGGGTAATAGAGGAGGAGAGAGGGGTAATAGAGGATGAGAGAGAGGAGGAGAGAGGGGTAATAGAGGAGGAGAGAGGGGTAATAGAGGAGGAGAGAGGGGTAATAGAGCGGGAGAGAGGGGTAATAGAGGAGGAGAGAGGGGTAATAGAGGAGGAGAGAGAGGAGGAGAGAGTGGATGAGAGAGGGGTAATAGAGGAGGAGAGAGGGGTAATAGAGGAGGAGAGAGGGGTAATAGAGCGGGAGAGAGGGGTAATAGAGGAGGAGAGAGGGGTAATAGAGGATGAGAGAGAGGAGGAGAGAGGGGTAATAGAGGAGGAGAGAGGGGAAATAGAGGAGGAGAGCGGGGTAATAGAGGAGGAGAGAGGGGTAATAGAGGAGGAGAGAGGAGTAATAGAGGATGAGAGAGGGGTAATAGAGGAGGAGAGGGGGTAAAGAGAGGAGAAGGGGGGAGGAGAAGGGGAAGAGAGAGGAGAAGGGGGAGGAGAGGGGGAAAATAGTGGGAGAGATGGGAAAGAGAGGGGCAAGAGAGGGGAGGAGAGGGGGAAGAGAAGGGAGGATGGGGGAGGAGAGAGGGAAGAGAAGGGAGGAGGGGGAGGAGAGGGGAAGAGGGGGGAGGAGAGGGGGAAGAGAAGGGAGGACGGGGAGGGGAGGGGAGGAGAGGGGGAAGAGAAGGGAGGACGGGGGAGGAGAGGGGGAAATAGTGGGAGAGATGGGAAAGAGAGGGGAGGAGGGGGAGGAGAGGGGGAAGAGAGGGTAGGAGGGGGAGAGAGGGGGAAGAGAGGGGAGGAGAGGGGAGGAGAGGGGGGAGAGGGGGAAGAGAGGGGAGGAGATGGGAGGAGAGGGGGAAAATAGTGGGAGAGATGGGAAAGAGAGGGCTAAGAGAGGGGAGGAGAGGGGGAAGAGAAGGGAGGAGGGGGAGGAGAGGGGGAAGAGAGGGGGAAAATAGTGGGAGAGATGGGAAAGAGAGGGGCAAGAGGGGGGAGGAGAGGGGAGGAGAGGGGGAGGAGAGGGGGAAAATAGTGGGAGAGATGGGAAAGAGAGGGGCAAGAGAGGGGAGGAGAGGGGGAGGAGAGGGGGAAATAGTGGGAGAGATGGGAAAGAGAGGGGCAAGAGAGGGGAGGAGAGGGGCAAGAGAGGGGAGGAGAGGGGAAAGAGAGGGGAGGAGAGGGAAAGAGTGGGGCAAGAGAGGGGAGGAGAGGGGAAGAGAGGGGCAAGAGAGGGGAGGAGAGGGGGAGAGAGGGGCAAGAGAGGGCAGAAGAGGAGAGGGGGGAGAGAAGGGAGGATGGGGGAGGAGAGGGGGAAGAGAGGGGAGAAGAGGAGAGGGGGGAGAGAAGAGCGGATGGGGGAGGAGAGGGGGAAGAGAGGGGAGGAGGGGGAGGAGAGGGGGAAGAGAGGGGTAAGAGAGGGGAGGAGAGGGGGAGAGAGCGGAAGAGGGGGTAGAGGGGTAATAGAGGAGGAGAGAGGGGTAATAGAGGAGGAGAGAGGGGTAATAGAGGAGGAGAGAGGGGTAATAGAGGAGGAGAGAGAGGTAATAGAGGAGGAGAGAGGGGGAGAGATGGGTAATAGAGGGGGAGAGAGGGGTAATAGAGGGGGAGAGAGGGGTAATAGAGGAGGAGAGAGTGGTAATAGAGGAGGAGAGAGGGGTAATAAAGTAGGAGAGAGGGGTAATAGAGGAGGAGAGAGGAGATATAAAGGAGGAGAGAGGGGTAATAGAGGAGGAGAGAGGGGTAATAAAGTAGGAGAGAGGGGTAATAGAGGAGGAGAGAGGAGATATAGAGGAGGAGAGAGGGTAATAGAGGAGGAGAGATGAGATATAGAGGAGGAGAGAGGGGTAATAGAGGAGGAGAGAGGAGATATAGAGGAGGAGAGAAGGGTAATAGAGGAGGAGAGAGAGGAGGAGAGATGGGTAATAGAGGAGGAGAGAGGGGTAATAGAGGAGGAGAGAGGGGTAATAGAGCGGGAGAGAGGGGTAATAGAGGAGGAGAGAGGGGTAATAGAGGAGGAGAGAGGGGTAATAGAGGATGAGAGAGAGGAGGAGAGAGGGGTAATAGAGGAGGAGTGAGGGGTAATAGAGAGGGAGAGAGGGGTAATAGAGGAGGAGAGAGGGGTAATAGAGGAGGAGAGAGAGGAGGAGAGAGGGGTAATAGAGGAGGAGAGAGAGGAGAGAGGGTAATAGAGGAGGAGAGAGGGGTAATAGAGGATGAGAGAGAGGAGGAGAGAGAGGTAATCGAGGAGGAGAGAGAGGAGGAGAGAGGGGTAATATAGGAGGAGAAAGGGGTAATAAAGGAGGAGAGAGGGGTAATAGAGGAGGAGAGAGGGGTAATAGAGCGGGAGAGAGGGGTAATAGAGGAGGAGAGAGGGGTAATAGAGGAGGAGAGAGGGGTAATAGAGGATGAGAGAGAGGAGGAGAGAGGGGTAATAGAGGAGGAGAGAGGGGTAATAGAGGAGGAGAGAGGGGTAATAGAGCGGGAGAGAGGGGTAATAGAGGAGGAGAGAGGGGTAATAGAGGAGGAGAGAGAGGAGGAGAGAGTGGATGAGAGAGGGGTAATAGAGGAGGAGAGAGGGGTAATAGAGGAGGAGAGAGGGGTAATAGAGCGGGAGAGAGGGGTAATAGAGGAGGAGAGAGGGGTAATAGAGGATGAGAGAGAGGAGGAGAGAGGGGTAATAGAGGAGGAGAGAGGGGAAATAGAGGAGGAGAGCGGGGTAATAGAGGAGGAGAGAGGGGTAATAGAGGAGGAGAGAGGAGTAATAGAGGATGAGAGAGGGGTAATAGAGGAGGAGAGGGGGTAAAGAGAGGAGAAGGGGGGAGGAGAAGGGGAAGAGAGAGGAGAAGGGGGAGGAGAGGGGGAAAATAGTGGGAGAGATGGGAAAGAGAGGGGCAAGAGAGGGGAGGAGAGGGGGAAGAGAAGGGAGGATGGGGGAGGAGAGAGGGAAGAGAAGGGAGGAGGGGGAGGAGAGGGGAAGAGGGGGGAGGAGAGGGGGAAGAGAAGGGAGGACGGGGAGGGGAGGGGAGGAGAGGGGGAAGAGAAGGGAGGACGGGGGAGGAGAGGGGGAAATAGTGGGAGAGATGGGAAAGAGAGGGGAGGAGGGGGAGGAGAGGGGGAAGAGAGGGTAGGAGGGGGAGAGAGGGGGAAGAGAGGGGAGGAGAGGGGAGGAGAGGGGGGAGAGGGGGAAGAGAGGGGAGGAGATGGGAGGAGAGGGGGAAAATAGTGGGAGAGATGGGAAAGAGAGGGCTAAGAGAGGGGAGGAGAGGGGGAAGAGAAGGGAGGAGGGGGAGGAGAGGGGGAAGAGAGGGGGAAAATAGTGGGAGAGATGGGAAAGAGAGGGGCAAGAGGGGGGAGGAGAGGGGAGGAGAGGGGGAGGAGAGGGGGAAAATAGTGGGAGAGATGGGAAAGAGAGGGGCAAGAGAGGGGAGGAGAGGGGGAGGAGAGGGGGAAATAGTGGGAGAGATGGGAAAGAGAGGGGCAAGAGAGGGGAGGAGAGGGGCAAGAGAGGGGAGGAGAGGGGAAAGAGAGGGGAGGAGAGGGAAAGAGAGGGGCAAGAGAGGGGAGGAGAGGGGAAGAGAGGGGCAAGAGAGGGGAGGAGAGGGGGAGAGAGGGGCAAGAGAGGGCAGAAGAGGAGAGGGGGGAGAGAAGGGAGGATGGGGGAGGAGAGGGGGAAGAGAGGGGAGAAGAGGAGAGGGGGGAGAGAAGAGCGGATGGGGGAGGAGAGGGGGAAGAGAGGGGAGGAGGGGGAGGAGAGGGGGAAGAGAGGGGTAAGAGAGGGGAGGAGAGGGGGAGAGAGCGGAAGAGGGGGTAGAGGGGTAATAGAGGAGGAGAGAGGGGTAATAGAGGAGGAGAGAGGGGTAATAGAGGAGGAGAGAGGGGTAATAGAGGAGGAGAGAGAGGTAATAGAGGAGGAGAGAGGGGGAGAGATGGGTAATAGAGGGGGAGAGAGGGGTAATAGAGGGGGAGAGAGGGGTAATAGAGGAGGAGAGAGTGGTAATAGAGGAGGAGAGAGGGGTAATAAAGTAGGAGAGAGGGGTAATAGAGGAGGAGAGAGGAGATATAAAGGAGGAGAGAGGGGTAATAGAGGAAGAGAGAGGGGTAATAAAGTAGGAGAGAGGGGTAATAGAGGAGGAGAGAGGAGATATAGAGGAGGAGAGAGGGTAATAGAGGAGGAGAGATGAGATATAGAGGAGGAGAGAGGGGTAATAGAGGAGGAGAGAGGAGATATAGAGGAGGAGAGAAGGGTAATAGAGGAGGAGAGAGAGGAGGAGAGAGGGGTAATAGAGGAGGAGAGAGGGGTAATAGAGGAGGAGAGAGGGGTAATAGAGCGGGAGAGAGGGGTAATAGAGGAGGAGAGAGGGGTAATAGAGGAGGAGAGAGGGGTAATAGAGGATGAGAGAGAGGAGGAGAGAGAGGTAATAGAGGAGGAGAGAGGGGTAATAGAGAGGGAGAGAGGGGTAATAGAGGAGGAGAGAGGGGTAATAGAGGAGGAGAGAGGGGAGGAGAGAGGGGTAATAGAGGAGGAGAGAGAGGAGAGAGGGTAATAGAGGAGGAGAGAGGGGTAATAGAGGATGAGAGAGAGGAGGAGAGAGAGGTAATCGAGGAGGAGAGAGAGGAGGAGAGAGGGGTACTATAGGAGGAGAAAGGGGTAATAAAGGAGGAGAGAGGGGTAATAGAGGAGGAGAGAGGGGTAATAGAGCGGGAGAGAGGGGTAATAGAGGAGGAGAGAGGGGTAATAGAGGAGGAGAGAGGGGTAATAGAGGATGAGAGAGAGGAGGAGAGAGGGGTAATAGAGGAGGAGAGAGGGGTAATAGAGGAGGAGAGAGGGGTAATAGAGCGGGAGAGAGGGGTAATAGAGGAGGAGAGAGGGGTAATAGAGGAGGAGAGAGAGGAGGAGAGAGTGGATGAGAGAGGGGTAATAGAGGAGGAGAGAGGGGTAATAGAGGAGGAGAGAGGGGTAATAGAGCGGGAGAGAGGGGTAATAGAGGAGGAGAGAGGGGTAATAGAGGATGAGAGAGAGGAGGAGAGAGGGGTAATAGAGGAGGAGAGAGGGGAAATAGAGGAGGAGAGCGGGGTAATAGAGGAGGAGAGAGGGGTAATAGAGGAGGAGAGAGGAGTAATAGAGGATGAGAGAGGGGTAATAGAGGAGGAGAGGGGGTAAAGAGAGGAGAAGGGGGGAGGAGAAGGGGAAGAGAGAGGAGAAGGGGGAGGAGAGGGGGAAAATAGTGGGAGAGATGGGAAAGAGAGGGGCAAGAGAGGGGAGGAGAGGGGGAAGAGAAGGGAGGATGGGGGAGGAGAGGGGGAAGAGAAGGGAGGAGGGGGAGGAGAGGGGAAGAGGGGGGAGGAGAGGGGGAAGAGAAGGGAGGACGGGGAGGGGAGGGGAGGAGAGGGGGAAGAGAAGGGAGGACGGGGGAGGAGAGGGGGAAATAGTGGGAGAGATGGGAAAGAGAGGGGAGGAGGGGGAGGAGAGGGGGAAGAGAGGGTAGGAGGGGGAGAGAGGGGGAAGAGAGGGGAGGAGAGGGGAGGAGAGGGGGAGGAGAGGGGGGAAATAGTGGGAGAGATGGGAAAGAGAGGGGCAAGAGAGGGGAGGAGAGGGGGAAGAGAAGGGAGGACGGGGGAGGAGAGGGGGAAGAGAGGGGAGGAGGGGGAGGAGAGGGGGAAGAGAGGGGTAAGAGAGGGGAGGAGAGGGGAGAGAGTGGGGTAATAGAGGAGGAGAGAGAGGTAATAGAGAAGGAGAGAGGGGGAGAGATGGGTAATAGAGGGGGAGAGAGGGGTAATAGAGGAGGAGAGAGGGGCAAGAGAGGAGGAGAGAGGGGTAATAGAGGAGGAGAGAGGAGATATAGAGGAGGAGAGAGGGGTAATAGAGGAGGAGAGAGGGGCAAGAGAGGAGGAGAGAGGGGTAATAGAGGAGGAGAGAGAGGAGGAGAGAGGGCTAATAGAGGAGGAGAGAGGGGTAATAGAGGAGGAGAGAGGGGTAATAGAGGAGGAGAGAGGGGGAATAGAGGATGATAGAGGGGTAATAGAGGAGGAGAGAGAGGAGGAGAGAGGGTTAATAGAGGAGGAGAGAGAGGTAATAGAGGAGGAGAGAGGAGATATAGAGGAGGAGTGAGGGGTAATAGAGGAGGAGAGAGAGGAGGAGAGAGGGGTAATAGAGGAGGAGAGAGGGGTAATAGAGGAGGAGAGAGGGGTAATAGAGGAGGAGAGAGAGGAGGAGAGAGAGGTAATAGAGGATGAGATAGGGGTAATAGAGGAGGAGAGAGGGGTAATAGAGTGTAGGAGGGGGAGAGAGGGGAAGAGAGGGGAGGAGAGGGGGAGGAGAGGGGGAAAATAGTGGGAGAGATGGGAAAGAGAGGGGCAAGAGAGGGGAGGAGAGGGGGAAGAGAAGGGAGGACGGGGGAGGAGAGGGGGAAGAGAGGGGAGGAGGGGGAGGAGAGGGGGAAGAGAGGGGTAAGAGAGGGGAGGAGAGGGGAGAGAGTGGGGTAATAGAGGAGGAGAGAGAGGTAATAGAGAAGGAGAGAGGGGGAGAGATGGGTAATAGAGGGGGAGAGAGGGGTAATAGAGGAGGAGAGAGGGGTAAGAGGAGGAGAGAGGGGTAATAGAGGAGGAGAGAGGGGTAATAGAGGAGGAGAGAGGGGTAATAGAGGAGGAGAGAGGGGTAATAGAGGAGGAGAGAGGGGCAAGAGAGGAGGAGAGAGGGGTAATAGAGCAGGAGAGAGGGGTAATAGAGGAGGAGAGAGGGGTAATAGAGGAGGAGAGAGGGGTAATATAGGAGAAGATAGGGGTAATAGAGGGGTAATAGAGGAGGAGAGAGGGGTAATAGAGGAGGAGAGAGGGGTAATAGAGGAGGAGAGAAGAGATATAGAGGAGGAGAGAGGGGTAAGAGAGGAGGAGAGAGAGGAGGAGAGAGGGGTAATAGACGAGGAGATAGGGGCAAGAGAGGAGGAGAGAGGGGTAATAGAGGAGGAGAGAGGGGTAATAGAGGAGGAGAGAGGGGTAATAGAGGAGGAGAGAGGGGTAATAGAGGATGATAGAGGGGTAATATAGGAGGAGAGAGAGGAGAGAGGGGTAATAGAGGAGGAGAGAGAGGTAATAGAGGAGGAGAGAGGAGATATTGAGGAGGAGTGAGGGGTAATAGAGGAGGAGAGAGAGGAGGAGAGAGGGGTAATAGAGGAGGAGAGAGGGGTAATAGAGGAGGAGAGAGGGGTAATAGAGGAGGAGAGAGGGTTAATAGAGGAGGAGAGAGGGTAATAGAGGAGGATAGAGGGGTAATAGAGGAGGAGAGAGGGGTAATAGAGGAGGAGAGAGGGGTAATAGAGGAGGAGAGAGGGTAATAGAGGAGGAGAGAGGGGTAATAGAGGAGGAGAGAGAGGAGGAGAGAGGGGTAATAGAGGAGGAGAGAGAGGTAATAGAGGAGGAGAGAGGAGATATAGAGGAGGAGAGAGGGGTAATAGAGGAGGAGAGAGAGGAGGAGAGAGGGGTAATAGAGGAGGAGAGAGGGGTAATAGAGGAGGAGAGAGAGGAGGAGAGAGGGTTAATAGAGGAGGAGAGGGGCAAGAGAGGAGGAGAGAGGGGTAATAGAGGAGGAGAGAGGAGATATAGAGGAGGAGAGAGGGGTAATAGAGGAGGAGAGAGAGGAGGAGAGAGGGGTAATAGAGGAGGAGAGAGGGGCAAGAGAGGAGGAGAGAGGGGTAATAGAGGAGGAGAGAGAGGAGGAGAGAGGGGTAATAGAGGAGGAGATAGGGGTAATAGACGAGGAGAGAGGGGTAATAGAGGATGATAGAGGGGTAATAGAGGAGGAGAGAGAGGAGGAGAGAGGGGTAATAGAGGAGGAGAGAGAGGTAATAGAGGAGGAGAGAGGAGATATAGAGGAGGAGTGAGTGGTAATAGAGGAGGAGAGAGAGGAGGAGAGAGGGGTAATAGAGGAGGAGAGAGGGGTAATAGAGGAGGAGAGAGAGGAGGAGAGAGAGGTAATAGAGGATGAGAGAGGGGTAATAGAGGAGGAGAGAGGGGTAATAGAGGTGGAGAGAGAGGAGGAGAGAGAGGTAATAGAGGAGGAGAGAGGGGTGATAGAGGAGGAGAGAGGGGTAATAGAGGAGGAGAGAGGGGTAATAGAGGAGGAGAGAGGAGATATAGAGGAGGAGAGAGGGGTAATAGAGGAGGAGAGAGGAGATATAGAGGAGGAGAGAGGGGTAATAGAGGAGGAGAGAGGGGTAATAGAGGAGGAGAGAGGGGTAATAGAGGAGGAGAGAGGGGTAATAGAGGAGGAGAGAGGAGATATAAAGGAGTAGAGAGGGGTAATAGAGGAGGAGAGAGGGGTAATAGAGGAGGAGAGAGGGGTAATAGAGGAGGAGAGAGGGGTAATAGAGCGGGAGAGGGGGTAATAGAAATGTAAAAATGTAATTATTTTTCCCCCCTTCAATCTGAACACCATACCCTATAACGACAAAGCAAAAACAGGTTTTTAGAAATGTTGACTATTTTATTAAAGATAAAAAACTGAAATATCACATTTACATAAGTATTCAGAACCTTTACTCAGTACTTTCTTTGTAGCACCTTTGGCACTGATTACAAACATGATTCTTCTTTGGTTTGACGCTACAAGCTTGGCCCACCTGTATTTGAGGAGATTCTCCCATTCTTCTCTGCTGATCCTCTCAAGCTCTGTCAGGTTGGATGGGGAGTGTTGCAGCACAGCTATTTTCAGGTCTCTTTAGAGATGTTCGATTGGGTTCAAGTCCTGGCTCTGGCTGGGCCACTCAAGGCCACTCCTGCGTTGTCTTGGCTGTGTGCTTAGGGTCGTTGTCCTGTTAGAAGGTGAACCTTCACCCCAGTCTGAGGTCCTGAGTGCTCTGGAGCAGGTTTTCATCAAGGATCTCCCGACTTTGCTCCGTTCATCTTTCCCTCGATCCTGACTAGTCTCCCAGTCCCTGTCGCTAAACAACATCCCCACAGCATGATGCAGCCACCAACATGCTTCACCGTAGGGATGGTGCCAGGTTTCCTCCAGACGTGACACTTGGCATTCAGGCCAAAGAGTTCAATCTTGGTTTCATCAGACCAGAGAATCTTGTTTCTCATGGTCTGAGAGTCCTTAAGGTGCTTTTACTGAGGAGGGGCTTCTGTCTGGCCACACTACCATAAAGGCCTGATTGGTGGAGTGCTGCATAAATGGTTGTCCTCCTGGAAGGTTCTCCCATCTCAACAGAAGAACTCTAGAGCTCTGTCAGAGTGACCATTGGGTTCTTGGTCACCTCCCTGACCAAGGCCCTCCCCCCATTGCTCAGTTTGGCTGGGTGGCCAGCTCTAGAAAGAGTCTTTGGTGGTTTCAAACTTCCGTTTAAGAGTGATGGAGGCCAATGTGTTCTTGGGGACGTTCAATCCTGCAGACATTTTGTGGTACCCTTAACCAGATCTGTGCCTCGACACAATCCTGTCTCGGAGCTCTACGAACAATAACTTCGACCTCATGGCTTGGTTTTTGCTCTGACATGCACTGTCAACTGTGTGACCTTATATAGACAGGTGTGTGCCTTTCCAAATCATGTCCAATCAGTTAAATTTACCTCAGGTGGACTCCAATCATGTTGTAGAAACATCTCAAGGATGATCAATGGAAACAGAATGCACCTGAGCTCAATTTCGTGTCTCATAGCAAAGGGTCTGAATACTTATGTAAATAAGGTATTTCTGTTTCATATTTTTAATACATTTGCTCAAATTCGTAAAAACCTGTTTTTGCTTTGTCATTATGGGGTATTGTGTGCAGATTGATGAGGGAAAAAAAATATTGAATCCATTTTAGAATAAGGCTGTAACGTTACAAAATGTTGGAAAAGGGAAGGAGTCTGAACATTTCTGAATGCACTGTAAATGCACACATATTATTCACACAAACACTGTACAAACAAAGAGTGTCCACATACACACACACACATCCAGAGCCACACAGCCACTGAGAGGCCAAGGGAGGCTTGAACTTGGACAGACATGGCATGTTTGGGGGCCAGCTGCCAGAGAATGAAGGATCTTCCTCCAGATTCACTTGTTATTGTGCTGTCCGGGTGACAAGTATACCTATAGAGTGAGTATTTATTTCCAGAATGTTTTGTTCCGTTTTCCTGCAATGATGAATGTTTCTTTTATAAATCCATCGCTGGGGCTTTTAAACCATAAACAATATTTCTCCGGCCCCAGATTCCTTGTGCAGCAGTCTTGGGGAACCTTGAGTCTTCCCACCTCTGATTTAATGGCTCGTAATTCCTGAAAGACCATCCTTCTTCCATATCCGCCGCCCCGATGCTCCAGCCTTCCGTTAGGTTACAGCAGCGTTCCGGCAGCCCTTCCCCCCCTGCTCTGCGCTGCCTCCCAGACTCTGCTCCCCTCCAGGCCTCCGGTGAGACGGAGACTGTAGCCAGACGGGGACTACAGTGGATACACCTGAGCCAGAAAGTTCAGCCAGGTCCCCCCCTGTCACTGTCACTGGCACCCCTGCTCTGGGTAGTTACCCATAGACACAGATCTAAGATCAGATTACCTATACCTTTATCTTAACAAGGGCCTAGTGTCCTTGGGGCAATGTCATGCTACTCCAGAAAAGATCCCCCTGTAAGTGTCTGGATTAGAAACCAGGCTGCTTCTGCTTTAGCCAACTCCTCTTCTACTGTATCTATGTGTCTGGTTGAAATGCAGTGGGTTCAATGTTCAGTCATCAATACTAGAGGGACCCGTCTGCAGTCTATTAAAAGGCTCCAAAAGGCTCAGAAAGGATTCATTTCGGCTGTGTGGGTTTCTGACTAGAAAAGTGCTGTAAAGTAGTTTGCAGAGGAGGGAGGGAGGCAGGGAATAACATACATGCTCCAGCTCATTTTAAATAGACAGTAAATACACAACACTGGCCGTCAACAAAGTAAAACAACAAGAGAGAGCAACAAGAAAACAATCACTAGGCCGGTATCTCTAATTGTATCCTTCCCGTGCTTCATGTTTAATCCCTGGTTCCTCGCCTGGCCTTCATTAACTATGGATGAATTAATTATCCTGCATAGTCAACCCAGGCAGATAAAACACATCCTATTCCTCAATACATTCTCTCTCTCTTTCCTCTCTCTATCCTCTCTCCTCTCTCCCTCCTCTCTCTTCCTCTCACTTACCTCCCTCTCTCCTCTTTCCTCTCTCCTCTCTCTCTCCTCTCTCTTACCTCTCTCTTTCCTCTCTCCTCTCTCTCTCTCTTACCTCTCCTCTCTCTTTCCTCTCTCTCTCCTCTCTTACCTCCCTCTCTCCTCTCTCTTTCCTCTCTCCTCTCTCTCTCCTCTCTCCTCTCTCTTACCTCTCTCCTCTCTCTTACCTCTCTCTCTCTCTTACCTCTCTCTCTCTCTTACCTCTCTCCTCTCTTTCCTCTCTCTCTCCTCTCTCTTTCCTCTCTCTCACCTCCCTCTCTCCTCTCTCTTACCTCTCCTCTCTCTTCCCCTCTCTTCTCTCTTTCCACTCTCTCCTTTCTCTCCTCTTTATCTTACCTCCCTTTCTCTTCTCTCTTTCCTCTCTCCTCTCTCCTCTCTCTCTCCTCTCTCTTACCTCTCCTCTCTCTTCCCCTCTCTTCTCTCTCTCCTCTCTCTTACCTCCCTCTCTCCTCTCTCTTTCCTCTCTCCTCTCTCTCTCACCTCCTCTCTCTTCCCCTCTCTTCTCTCTTTCCTCTCTCTCCTTTCTCTCCTCTTTCTCTTGCCTCCCTTTCTCCTCTCTCTTCCCCTCTCCTCTCTCTCCCCTCTCCTCTCTCTTACCTCTCTCTCTCTCCTCTCTCTTACCTCCCTCTCTCCTCTCTCTTTCCTCTCTCCTCTCTCTCTCACCTCCTCTCTCTTCCCCTCTCTTCTCTCTTTCCTCTCTCTCCTTTCTCTCCTCTCTCTCTTACCTCCCTCTCTCCTCTCTCGTCCCCTCTCCTCTCTCTCCCCTCTCCTCTCTCTTACCTCTCTCTCTCTCCTCTCACCTTTCTCTTCTATTATGTCCTGTTTTCCCTTAATTGTATTGTTTGTTCGTCGTGTCGATAGCAGGATTCATTTCACTATAGATCAGGCTTATTGAGCGTCTCGTCAATGTTATTTCATTTCTGTACGGTGCTAATTATAGGAGAACAGGGCAAAGCAAATTACACTGTTACATGCCTCGCTTGCTTTCCAATAAAAGTGGGAGAAAACAACATTAATTCCCTTTTAGTTGCCCTGTTTGGTGAAGTCAATTCAGCCTGTTATATGTGTGTCTATCTATCTATGTCGCCACGCTGGGCGATCTGGGAGAGGAGGGCTAAAAGTGATGGCTAGACCTGGAGTGTCGTCTCTACTTCTAAATTACATGCATTATTCTAACCCTTTCCCCTCTGCCAAATGCCATCTCTCTCTTTTTATCTCTCTCCCCTCTCTCTCTCTCTCTCTCTCTTTATCTCTCTCCCTCTTTCTCTCTTTATCTCTCTCCCTCTCTCTCTCTCTCTCTTTATCTCTCTCCCTCTCTCTCTCTTTTTGTCTGTCCCCCGCTCCATCACCCCACCCCCCCTCACCCCCCTCTTTTCTTGACTCTCTCTTCATTTGGGAGGAGGGGGAGGGTGAAGTTCATAAACAATTAACCGTCCCAGTAAGTGATACACTTGAGCACTAACAGACCTGAAAAGGCATGTGGTATAAATAAATGAATAAATGAATAAATTATGTTCGTTAACTGAAGGAAGGTTAGACATGACTGTGTAGAAACACCCCACTGGAGCTAACGCCAGAGCAGTCCTTTTACAGTGACAGCAGTCATTTTACAGTGAGAGCAGTCCTTTTACAGTGAGAGCAGTCCTTTTACAGTGAGAGCAGTCCTTTTACAGTGAGAGCAGTCCTTTTACAGTGAGAGCAGTCCTTTTACAGTGAGAGCAGTCATTTTACAGTGACAGAATCTAGAACAGGAAACTGTCTATGAGCTATCAATCCATATTAAGTATGATAATGCATTGATATCGCCTAAAGCAAGTACTGGTGATTCTATAATCTTTTGTAAACTTTTTACTGCGTGTTTCTGTGTGTTTTGGGTTGTTTTTAAAGCATTCATAATTACACTTTCCAGTAAGATAGACATTAACATAAAGGAAAGACAAACACAGCTCCAACAGTTTACAAGGCCAGCCTTGTCCTGCGCTAGCCTAACACAGTTAACCCCTAACCCTCCTATCTCCCCTCATCCCTCCCTCCCTCCCTCCCTCCCTCCCCCTCCTTTCCTGGTACAGTCCTCTAATGAACTGAAAGGTCAGAGCACTAGTAAAACTATTAGCAGAAATGAATCTCTCAGATGTGTTAATGCACTTTTAATTCCTGTTAGCAAATTTCATCCCCCAGCAGTTTGCTGGCTGCTAATGAGAAATAAAACGTTGTGCTCTGAGGGAGGGGAGGGGGGCTGCAGGGTCGACGGTCCGACTGTTCTACAACTCACCACACACACATATTACACAGACACACACAGTTCCAGTATGTGCAAACACACACACCGTGGGCACGCTGGGTGTTATTCACGGGCCGGGGCCTGTTCTCAGCCCTGTGATTCTGCAGGGTTAATTAAAGAGCACATCTCCATCTGTTCTCACTCAGGCTCAACTCTATCTCACACATACACACACGCACGCACGCACAAACACACACACACACACACACACACACACACACACACACACACACACACACACACACACACACACACACACACACACACACACACACACACCCTTTCCATCAAACACACACCCTCTCCATCACACACATACTATACCACTTTCCTCTCAATCTCCCCCCACCCCGTCCGTCTCTCTTTCTCTCTCTCGCTCTCTCTCTCTGAGGGTTGAGATGATCTGACTGATGGGGTGAGGGTGTGACCCCAATGTCTTGGAGCCACCAGAGAGACACACGAAGTAAGTCACTTATTAAACTAAGCAGTCATTCATAGAATCTGTCATCGAGATGTGGAACATGTTTTTACGAGACCTACCTCTTCATTCAAACAGTATGTCCAGTTGACTTTGGAGTTGCTATGAAACCGAAACTGTGTCTACGGTCAGATTCTGCTATCCCTCCCCTACAATCTCTCCACTGATAAAAACCCTCTCCTAAAACATGCTCCCCATCTTCTATAGCATGTCCCCCTGCTACCTTCCTTGGAGGAGACAGAGAAACAGGAAAGCCTATAGAGGGGAGCGAACGGAGACATTCCATTAGCAAACTGGCCCTTTTAATCAATAAAGAGATCAAATATATTTTAATCAAATACATATTTCCTTGTTTGTGTAATGCCCCGGCCTCCGTCGCCATGCACATCATGTTTAAACGGTGAAAAGGAGGCCTAATGCACTGGATCTCCTCGTCCATATGAACACAAAACACAGGCAGTCAGCAGAAATGTACACCTCCCAGCACAGCCCAGCACACGGACGCCAAATTACATTAGGAGGGCTGTATTAAAGGCAAATTGCATCCTGTAAACTCAAATATTAGCCACACACAGACCGGGCTTCAACCCATACACAAATACAGACAAACGCATACACTTATCCACACACACACACACACGGAAACACACAACACTAGCACCAGTCATGGGGCTATTAGAATATTAGCGTCTAGGCTGCTTGTTGGACACGCAGGTATCCGCTAGCCGCGGCTAAAGCTTCCCAATGAGATTAGAGGGGTAACCGGAACCTCTCCCTGCCAAGCAGACTGAGCTCACTCTGTGATAACGAGGCGGGAGGTGGTGTGTGGGCTGGATCAGGTTCCCGGGGCTCGGGTGGGTCAAATGCCTATTGACACTTAATAGAGTGAGGTGAGACAAAGAAGTACGTGTCTGTGTTGGAGGTAGGGGGGTGGGGGGGGGGGGGTGCAGGGCTGCAGACGCACAGGCACTTGTCTCCATCTCTTCTTTAGTTGCGCTTCTCATTTGGATTTAAATCAAACATTGTCTGAGGTCTATGGACTCTGCATCTGTGTGTGTGTGTGTGTGTGTGTGTGTGTGTGAGTGAGTGAGTGAGTGAGTGAGTGAGTGAGTGAGTGAGTGAGTGTGTGAGTGAGTGAGTGAGTGAGTGAGTGAGTGAGTGAGTGAGTGAGTGAGTGAGTGAGTGAGAGAGAGAGAGCGAGAGAGAGAGAGAGCGAGAGCGAGAGAGACATGCATTTACTGCAGTGCACACACACACGTACACACACTTACATACAGACAGGGGCGAAACAGCAGCTCCACTAATAGTGATTCATGCTTTCCGTCAGCCCCCCTGACAGCAATGGTTCGATCCGCTGCTCAATGCGCTGTAGCAGCAACACAGGCCAGGGCAACATCATCATAACTGCTGGGCAGGGGGGTCTGGGGGCTGACGTATTGATCTGCCTTCAGTTAGGAGATTGAGCTCTCTTGAAATGTTGAAGGGGGAGACTGAATCTGGAAATGAGAGAGGAAAAGGGAAAGAGGGAGGGAGGAGGGTGAGAGGGATGAGAGAGGGACAGTGGGTGATCAGATAGCGATCATAGGTGCTAATGTGTAGATGGAGATAAACTCAGAACGGGACAGGATACAGGACCTGGTAAAAGAATATTGAACACTATTGAACACTAACACTCTCTGCCTATCTCTCTTTGCCTATCTCTCTCTGCCTATCTCTCTCTGCCTATCTCTCTCTTCCTAACTCTCTCTGACTATCTATCTCTGGTCTATCTCTCTCTTCCTATCTCTCTCTCTTCCTATCTCTCTCTGCCTATCTCTCTCTTCCTATCTCTCTCTGGTCTATCTCTGCATACAGTATGTCTCCAAAGCCTTTACACTACTGTGTTTATTTATCTTCTCTCCTCTCACAACCAGAATTAAGTTATTTCAGTGTATGTGAACACATTGGTCACCCTGCTACAGAGCTACTGTAGATTCAGCTAGTTCCAGTAGGTAGCTTCCTCCTCCGTCCACCTCTCCTGCAGCCAGCCTGTCAGGCTAAGCTTGTACAGCGGGTCTCTGTGAGGCCCTGTGGGGGCCTCTGGTGCTCTGGGGCCAGTGGAGGGCCAGTGGAGGGCAGTAGGATAGCTCACACTAACGACGGAGAAAAGCCATCGTGTCCAGTCCACTGGAGCTGAGGCCTATTGTTCTGCCAACACACTGACAGACTGTGATTTAGGACCAGGGCGGACCAGGGAAGGCAGGGGTGGGTGTGGAGGGGGGTTAGGGGCGAGGGGGGTCAGAGACAAAGCTCCACAGGCTCCACCTCAACTCCCTTTCAGCAGCACCACCCCTCCCCTCCCCTGATCTCTCTGCCTGAAAGAGAGATGGCAGAATGAATCATGCCTGACCCAGTCCGAACCCGGACCTGGCTTCCCCCTCTCTACCTCCCCTCGTCCCCCCTCCATCCCTCCTCCTCCTTCTCCCTGCACAAACATGACAAATCTGGTGTTTATTTACTTAAAAAGACCTGGAGAAAGGAGCAAAGGAGGAGATAAAAACAGTGTAAAATCAATAGAGAGGTAGCAGGGCTAAACCCTGGTGGTGGCAGTGGTTGGTTTTACATGCTGGTGGGGAGGGGAAGGGGGGTAGCTAGGGGCCAGGGAGGCTCTGCTGGGTAGATGGGCTCTAATAAGGGCCAGAGCAGGAGGATGGTGGCTGCAGTGGTCTGGGGCTGTACTGGGCAGAGACCGGGAACATCTCACAGAGAATGTACACTTATAAAGGCTGTGAAAAACAACGATCTTCAATGATAAAAAAGAGGAATATGATAAATGGATATTGGCGCTTTACTTGTGCTACATCAAATTGCCCACAACACAACTTATTTTATTGCTTGACCATCAGTCAAAGTTGCCAGTGCATGCACACAATTCCTCTGCCTGAGGAGAATGCCTGTCTCCCCTGTTCCCAGTCTCCCCCTCCACCACCACCTTCCCCTCCTCCTCCACCACCTCCCCCTCCCTCTCCTCCTCCCCCCCTCCTCCAGTCTCTGGTTCCAGAACTGTGCATGCACCCATTTGGTGTGATTGAGCCGCATCTCTCTAAAACAGATCCAAACAAGGTTTATTCTTTAGGGTTCATACATTGAATAACGATTGGATACAACTACCCGGTGTCCCATTCAAGAATGAACCAGACCCAACCAGATCAAACCGCACATAGCTTCAGAGACAAGCCAGCAGTAGAATGTAAGGTGGTCCTCTGTAGTTTAGTTGGTAGAGCATGGTCCTCTGTAGTTCAGTTGGTAGAGCATGGTCCTCTGTAGTTCAGTTGGTAGAGCATGGTCCTCTGTAGTTCAGTTAGTAGAGCATGGTCCTCTGTAGTTCAGTTGGTAGAGCATGGTCCTCTGTAGTTCAGTTGGTAGAGCATGGTCCTCTGTAGTTTAGTTGGTAGAGCATGGTCCTCTGTAGTTCAGTTGGTAGAGTATGGTCCTCTGTAGTTCAGTTAGTAGAGCATGGTCCTCTGTAGTTCAGTTGTTAGAACATCGTGCTTGTTCTTGGACACATATACATATACCACCAACCCCCGAGGTGCCTTAACACTTTTGTAAGTGGGTTACCAACATAATTAAAGTAAAAATGAATGTTATGTCATACCGTAGTATACTGTCTTATTTACAACGGCTGTGAGGAAATGAGCATTCAGGGCTCGAGCCACCCAGTTTGTAATATGTATTTTGGTATGGCAGGGTAGTGTATAAGTTATAACCTAGAAATAGAGGACAGTTGAATCTATACTTCCCTTCTGTACACTGCTCTTGTCATGACAGAGAGACCTGATCATGTGGTCTCTCTGAGAGGAGGGAGGGTGTGGCCAGCCAACAAGCAAGTTTGCCTAAAAAAGAAAGAGTAGCAGCAAGCCATCAAGACTTCTGTCATAACTTACATCACATCTACCCCCACCCCATCCCATTCCATCCTGTCCCTGGCAGGGCAAGCCATACTGTTGTAGCCAAGCATGAAAGTGCTAGAAAATGGGAGTAATTTTAAACCATTTTCTGCCCGGGAGCCACCCCCCCAACCCACCACCCCTCTTCTCCCCTCCCCAGTCCTCTTGAAGACAAATGGGTCCAGGGCAATGACAGAGTGCCTGGTCCACAAATCACCACTACTGGCCGCTCTGCTCGTCCACCCCACCCTCCCACCCCCCACACACACACACACCAACCCCTCTACCCACTGCCTCCCTGTCTCCCTCCTTCCTCCTCCCTCCCTCTCCTATCCCCGGCCCTCTGTCCATTAGTCATGTGCATGCGGGCAGCAGCCGGCAGCAGTAATTAGACAAGGACAAATCGCCGGCAGCGGACACGGAAGGGTCCGGCCGCTAAATAAGGCCCCGTTACCATACCGACCAGTGGGCGGAGATGGGGGGAGAGGATTATGATGGTGGGGGGATTGGATTGAGAAGAGATTGGGGGGAGAGAATTGGGAGAAGGCCGAGAGGTACTGTCTGCATGCTGCACTACACTGTCCTGTCCTGGGATCCCATTCATAACCCTGTACACTCTCAAACATACATCTCAACCCCAGCACCATCAGATCCCCCCCCCCCCCACCACTCAAACTCATCCATGGAAGCTGGGCGGGTTTTGGGGGTACTGGAGCTCATGGTACAGCCACAGATACTGCAAGGTGTTTCAGTAGAGTCCGTTTCAGATTGGGCCTGACTACTATAAAAATAGAAGAGAGATTAAACTTTGATAATGTTTAACAGCTCACAACTGGTTTGACCAAAGGAAAGACAAAGACAAATGCTTATGTAAACTCATATCTACCCATCAGCATCTACCCATCAGCATCTACCCATCAGCATCTACCCATCACTTCTACCCATCAGCATCTACCCATCACCATCTACCCATCACCATCTACCCATCACTTCTACCCATCAGCATCTACCCACCACAATCTACCCACCACAATCTACCCACCACAATCTACCCATCAGCATCTACCCACCACAATCTACCCATCAGCATCTACCCATCACCATCTACCCACCACAATCTACCCATCAGCATCTACCCACCACAATCTACCCATCAGCATCTACCCATAACTTCTACCCATCAGCATCTACCCATCACTTCTACTCATCAGCATCTACCCACCACAATCTACCCATAAGCATTTACCCATCACTTCTACCCATCAGCATCTACCCATCACTTCTACCCATCAGCATCTACCCACCACAATCTACCCATCACCATCTACCCATCACCATCTACCCATCACCATCTACCCATCACTTCTACCCATCAGCATCTACCCATCACTTCTACCCATCAGCATCTACCCACCACAATCTACCCATCAGCATCTACCCATCACTTCTACCCATCAGCATCTACCCATCACTTCTACCCATCAGCATCTACCCACCACAATCTACCCATCAGCATCTACCCATCACCATCTACCCATCAGCATCTACCCATCAGCATCTACCCATCACTTCTACCCATCACTTCCACCCATCAGCATCTACCCATCACTTCTACCCATCACTTCTACCCATTGTCATCAGTTGTTGTCTGAGACATTACTACTAATGACAGGATGACATAAACTGTATCTTGGAAAGTCAACACATTCTAGTTATCAGATTCACATGGAATTGTTGTGCAATTTAAATGTTTCAATATTTAACTATTTGTGAAAAGATTAAATGTAATTTTAGTATCTTAAATGAGAGAACAGTTTGTCATAGAGAAACTCTGCTCACTCAGAGGCCCCGCCCAAGTGAACAGACACTGGTTGTAAACTATGAAACACGCCCTTCTTTCACCACTATATAAACCCGTTGACGAAAATTCTACTTTCTGTTCCAAAGACGTGAGGACTTGCGGTCCCCACGTTGAAAGGTCAAAGATCACCTACAGAACTAAGCCAACCTCAGCGTGAGCTCTGGTTGAACGACAAGAGCCTAACGAAATTAGCATCGAATTTCAACGTGAAGATGACGATCAACACGCCGAAAGGATGAATTTTGACTATAGCAGCCAGAATATAGCACGAGCTTAAAGTATGGCAACTTGGTATGAACTTTGAACTCTTATTCACTAAAGAAGTGGTATTTAGGTATTTAGTAAATAAATAATTAAACCAAATTTTGAATTGCTGATTCAACTTGTTAGCTAGGGTTCGTGAAGATAACCCAGAATTTGCAACTTTCAGATGAGACTGAATAAAGTGTGGATTAAATATTGACTGCTACTGATTTAAAATAATACTAGGTCTTTAAGAGTTTATTCGGAAGATAACAGCTCTATAACCATTATTTCTAGTTAATTACATTTACCTGATTAGCTTAATTAGGTAATATTAATTACAGAGAAATATTTTTATAGAATAGCATGTCATATCACTTAATCCGGCATAGCCAAAGACACAACACCGTCACCATCTACATCAACCATGACATCTATCCATCATCCTCTACCCATCACAATCTACCCATCATCATCGACCCATCACCATATCACCATCAAATCTACCCGTCATCTACCCGTCACCATCTACCTATCATCCTCTACCCATCACAATCTACCCATCACAATCTACCCATCATCCTCTACCCATCACAATCTACCCATCATCCTCTACCCATCACCATATCACCATCAAATCTACCCGTCATCTACCCGTCATCTATCCATCACCATCTACCCATCATCCTCTACCCATCACCATCTACCCATCATCATTTAAATGTCATCTATAAGGGCACAAGGCGAGACCCAGATGCAGATGGTTTGAGTCTTTGATATTTATTATTATCCAAAAGGGTAGGCAAGAAAATCTTTGTGGACAGGCAAAAGGTCAAAACCAGTTCAGAATCCAGGAGGTACAGAGTGGCAGGCAGCCTCGAGGTCAAGGCAGACAGGCTCGAGGTCAAGGCAGACAGGCTCGAGGTCAAGGCAGACAGGCTCGTGGTCAAGGCAGACAGGCTAGTGGTCAAGGCAGACAGGCTCGAGGTCAAGGCAGACCGGCTCGAGGTCAAGGCAGACAGGCTCGAGGTCAAGGCAGACAGGCTCGTGGTCAAGGCAGACAGGCTCGTGGTCAAGGCAGGCAGAATGGTCAGGCAGGCGGGTACAGAGTGGCAGGCAGGCTTGTGGTCAAGGCAGACAGGCTCGAGGTCAAAGCAGGCAGAATGGTCAGACAGGCTCGAGGTCAAGGCAGGCAGAATGGTCAGACAGGCTCGAGGTCAATGACTTCGGCGATGTCATTTACAAAATAGCCTCCAGAACTCTACTCAACAAATTGGATGCAGTCTATCACAGGTCATCTATGTCTTTGGTTACCATAGCCGCACCCACCTGTAGCACCCGCTCCAGCAGGTATAATAAAAAAATTATTAAAAATCTACCCATCACCATCTACCCATCCTCATCTACCCATCATCATCTACCCATCAACTTCTACCCTTCATATCTACAAATCACCACCTATCCATTTTCATCTACCCATCACTATTTGAATTCCAAGATGGTGTAGCAGTCAGACGTGTGTTTTGTCTTGTCAAATCAAATCAAATTTTGTTTGTCACATACACATGGTTAGCAGATGTTAATGCGAGTGTAGCGAAATGCTTGTGCTTCTAGTTCCGACAATACAGTAATAACCAACGAGTAATCTAACTAACAATTCCAAAACTACTACCTTATACACACAAGTGTAAAGGGATAAAGAATATGTACATAAAGATATGTGAATGAGTGATGGTACAGAACGGCATAGGCAAGATGCAGTAGATGGTATCGAGTACAGTATATACATATGAGATGAGTATGTAAACAAAGTGGCATAGTTTAAAGTGGCTAGTGATACATGTATTACATAAAGATGCAGTAGATGATATAGAGTACAGTATATACGTAGACATATGAGATTAATAATGTAAGGTATGTAAACATTATATTAAGTAGCATTGTTTAAAGTGGCTAGTGATATATTTTACATCAATTCCCATTATTAAAGTGGCTGGAGTTGAGTCAGTGTGTTGGCAGCAGCCACTCAATGTTAGTGGTGGCTGTTTAACAGTCTGATGGCCTTGAGATAGAAGCTGTTTTTCAGTCTCTCGGTCCCAGCTTTGATGCACCTGTACTGACCTCGCCTTCTGGATGATAGCTTCTGGCTCGGGTGGTTGTTGTCCTTGATGATCTTTATGGCCTTCCTGTGACATCGGGTGGTGTAGGTGTCCTGGAGGGCAGGTAGTTTGCCCCCGGTGATGCGTTGTGCGGACCTCACTACCCTCTGGAGAGCCTTACGGTTGTGGGCGGAGCAGTTGCCGTACCAGGCGGTGATACAGCCCGACAGGATGCTCTCGATTGTGCATCTGTAGAAGTTTGTGAGTGCTTTTGGTGACAAGCCGAATTTCTTCAGCCTCCTGAGGTTGAAGAGGCGCTGCTGCGCCTTCTTCACAATGCTGTCTGTGTGGGTGGACCAATTCAGTTTGTCTGTGATGTGTACGCCGAGGAACTTAAAACTTACTACCCGTCCTACCCGTCCTGTCCCATTACTGTCCCATTACTTGTCCCGTCCTGTCCCATTACTTGTCCCGTCCTGTCCCATTACTTGTCCCGTCCTGTCCCATGTAAATATTGTTATTTTTTTAATATATATTTTGAATTTATTTTAATCTCATTTTCCATCTACGGACTGAATATACTCTCCTGCAACCCGCCTCACCCAATGTGGTACGGATCTGCTATTTTTATACTTTAGGACCGGAACCCCCATCAGAAACTAGCTAGCTAACTAGCTAGTAATCAGTTAGCCACTGCAGTCTTCAACGTTAACTCGGACAGCAGCAAGCCTCAGCTTGGTCAATACCTGCCAGTCTGCACATTGCGATATCAACCCAGAGCATATCGGACTGCTTTTTCTCTACCACGTCTCCAGATTCCTACCACAAGCTCTGAACCTTTACACCAGATCATCGCAGCTAGCTAGTGGCTATCCGAGTGACTACTCCTGACTAACGTCTCTGGTAGCAAGCACCAGTTAGCCTTGAGCTAGCCTCGAGCTAGGCCCATCTCCCGGGTAGCCGAAGAGGTCCCACCAGCCAATTCTTGGACTACAATACCTCCTTTGCCAATTGGCCTGGACCCTTTACTGCCGACACGGAGCCCCGCCGATCCATCACGTCTGGTCTGCCGACGTAATCGTCCGGGGTGGTTTCAACAGGCTCTTCCGTTGCGACGTCGCCGGAGACCCATCTGCTATCCCCGACCCGCTGGCTGTCTGAATCGCCGTGTCTCCAGCTCGCCTAGTGTAGTAGTGTCATAAATACCTCTTCCCCCCTTTTTCCTCTCTCTACCCTACTGATGTTACATTTGCAAAACCCTTGGTTAACATAGAGATTCTGGGAACATCAGAAGGTGCGGGGAAAATGAACTGTATTCTGGTAATCCGACCAATTGAACATATGCGGTGGTACTTAATGAATATGATGTCAGTTCGGTTGTCATCTGAGACATTCTCATCAATGATAAGATGACATAAACTCTACAGTGGAAAGTCTACACATCAGAGTTATCGGATTCACATGGAATTGTTGTTAAATTTAAATGTTTGAATATGAAATTATTCATGATGGGATGAAATGTGATTTTAGCTTCTAAAATGTGAGATTTGGGTTTTCATAACGTAGGGCTCTGCTCAATCAGTGACCCGCCCCTGTGAAGGGACATGGGCTACAAAACTTTTCAAACACGCCCTCCTCTCTCTTCCTATATAAAGCCTTGACAACAATATAACCTCCTGTTCCGAGGATGTGAGGACGACGGTCCGATGTCAGAATGGTTCAGATAGTAACTACAGAAGGAAGCCAACATCAGCATGAGCTTTGGTTGCGAATGGTATGAACTTTGAACTCTTATTCACTACAGAAGTGATACCTCCTAGCCGTTGAGTTAGCAATAGCAGCTGCAAATGCAGGTTAGGAAGGAACAGACAGAGTATCCCATCTACCACACAACGACGTTACTACAACGTACCCAATTTACCAGCAGAGACATTCTTCAAAGGACTCGGTTGGGCAACACGGCCTTCCATCTACCATCAACCTACCGAAGCGCTGCTCAGAGTAAATATTTATTGCATTTTCTTTTTCCAAATGGGCGGTAACTTAGAATGCATAGGATACTGTATTTACGATAGTACAGCTTCGCCCTTTGTTCCTCAGTCTTCCCACTCTTTTCCAGCCTCTTGTCTTTTGTGTAACCAGCTGTCATATCTGTTCTGCCCACTAGGGACGTTTTCCTTTATGGCGTAATTTGTAATCAAGTTATGATTTAATTATGTGTACGTGTAATTCTGTGTGATTAGTTAGGTATTTAGGAAATAAATAATTAAACCCAATTTTGTATTGCCGATTCAACTTGTTAGCCAGGGTTCGTGCAGATAACCAAGAATTTACAACTTTCAGATGAGACTGAATTAAGATGACGATTAATATTGACTGCTATTGATGTAAAATATTACTAGGTCTTTAAGAGTTTATTCGGAAGATAATAGCTCTATAAATATTATTTTGTGGTGCCCTGACTCTCTAGTTAATTACATTTACATGATTAGCTCAATCAGGTAATATTAATTACAGATAAATTATTTTATAGAATAGCATGTCATATCACTTAATCCAGCATAGCCAAAGACACAACAGTAGCGACTACTGAATCGTCTCCCTGACTCACCTATTGCTGCTCATTGGACCCTATGATCACTCGGCTACACATGCCTCTCCATAATGTCAATATGCCTTGTCTACTGCTGTTTAGGTTAGTGATTATTGTCTTATTTCACTGTAGAGCCCCGAGCCCTGCCCAATATGCCTTAGATAGCCATTTTGTTCCACACCCCACACATGCGGTGACCTCACCTGGCTTAACAGGTGCCTTTAGAGGCAAAACCTCTCTTATCGTCACTCAACGCCTAGGTTTACCTCCACTGTACTCACATCATACCATACCCTTGTCTGTACATTATGGCCTTGAATCTATTCTTCCACACCCTGAAACCAGCTTCTTGTACTCTCTGTTCCGAAAGGACGAGACGACCATTTCTTGTAGCCTTTAGCCATACCCTTATCCTACTCCTCCTCTGTTCCTCTGGTGATGTAGAGGTTAACCCAGGCCCTGCAGACCCCCGCACCACTCCCATTCCCCAGGCGCTCTCATTTGATAACTTCTGTAACCGTAACAGCTACCCGTCACCATCTACCCCTCACCATCTACCCATCTACCAATCATAATCTACTATCACCATCTACCCATCACAATCTACTCATTATCCTCTACCATTCATCATCTACCCAGCATCACCTACCCTTCACCATTTACCCATCATCATCTACCCGTCAGGATCTACCCATCATCATCTACCCATCATCTTCTAAACGTCACCATCTACCCATCACCATCTCCTCATCATAATCTACCAATCACCATCTACCATCAAAACTTCCAATCACCATCGAACCATCTACCATCATCATTATATCAATCACCATCTACCCATCATCATCTACCCATCATCATCTACCCATCACATCTAGCTGTCACCATCTACCAGCCACCATCTACACGTCACCATCTACTCATCACATCTACCCATCATCTTCTAACCGTCACATCTACCCATCATTATCTACCCATCATCATCTACCTAACACCATATACGTCACCATCTCCGCATTATCATCTACCCGTCACCATCCATCCGCCACCATCCACCATGACATCTACCAATCATCATCTACACATCATCATCGTCCAATCACCATCAACCCATCAACCCATCAACCCACCTGTCATAATGTACCCATCACCATCTACCCATCATCATCTACCTGTCACCATCTACCCGTCATTATATACCCTTCACCATCTGCCCGTCACATCTACCAATCATCATCTACCCATCACATCTACCCATCATCATCTACCCATCACATCTACCCATCATCATCTACCCATCGTATCTACCTGTCCCATCTCCCATCCCTCAGTCAACATCCCCCATCACCATCTACCCATCATATCTACCCAACAACGTCTACCCATCATCATCTACCCATCACATCTACCCATCATCATCTACCCATCATATCTACCTGTCCCATCTCCCATCCCTCAGTCAACATCCCCCATCATCATCTACCCATCACCATATCACAATCTACCCATCATCATCTACCCATCATCATCTAACCATCACCATCTACCCATCATCATCTAACCATCACCAATCACCCGTCACCATCTGCCCATTATCATCTACCCGTCACATCTACCAATCATAATCTACCCATCACCATCTATCCGTCACATCTACCCATCATCACCTACCCACCACATCTACCCATCATCATCTACCCATCATATCTACCTATCCCATCTCCCATCCCTCAGTCAACATCCCCCATCACCAATCTGACATTTAGGAACAGTGATTGACCACACCCAACCTCCTTGTGACTGCCATTGATGTTGCTTATCAGCCAAACTCCTATCTGGCTTAGCAGCCTTTTACATCTCTATACACAGATCATCACATCACCATCTTTGACCGTTTGATCATTTCCCTTATATTGTCTTAAATGTCTTAATTACATCAAAATGTGGGGCAGAACTGATACAGTAGTGCACAGAGAAAGCTCTGAACATAAAAAAAATATTAGCTTCATGAACGAATTGGAGGGGCTTGGCCTTCAGTCAACATCCCCCATCATCATCTACCCATCACCATATCACAATCTACCCATCATCACCTCCCCATCATCACCTACCCACCACCATCTACCCGTCACCATCTACCCGTCACCATCTACCCGTCACCATCTACCCGTCACCATCTACCCATCATCATCTAACCATCACCATCTACCCATCACCATCTACCCGTCACCATTTATCCATCATCTTCTACCCATCATCATCTACCCATCATCATCTACCCATCACCATATAACCGTCACCATTTATCCATCATCATCTACCCATCACCATATAACCGTCACCATTTATCCATCATCATCTAACAATCACCATCTACCATTCACCATCTACCCGTCCCCATTTATCCATCATCATCTACCATCACCATATAACCGTCACCATCGTCCTGTCATCATCTACCCATCACCATCTACCATCACATCATCTACCCATCACCATCTACCCGTCACCATCTACCCATCACATCTACCCATCTTCCCATCATCTACCTCTCACCATCTACATCACATCTACCCATCATCATCTACCCATCCTCATCAATCCATCACCATCTACCCATCACCATCTACCCATCACCATCTACCCGTCATCATCTACCCATCACTATATACCCATCACATCTACTCATCATCATCTACCCATCACATCTACCCATCTTCCCATCATCTACCTCTCACCATCTACATCACATCTACCCATCATCATCTACCCATCCTCATCAATCCATCACCATTTACCCATCATCATCTACCCATCACCATCCACATCTACCTGTCTTCATCTACCCATCCCCATCTACTCGTCACAATCTACCCATCACCCTTTACCCGTCATAATCTACCTGTCCCCATCTACCCATCATCATCTACCCATCACCATCTACCCGTCCCCATTTATCCATCATCATCTACCATCACCATATAACTGTCACCATCGTCCTGTCATCATCTACCCATCACCATCTACCATCACATCATCTACCCGTCACCATCTACCCATCACATCTACCCATCTTCCCATAATCTACCTCTCACCATCTACATCACATCTACCCATCATCATCTACCCATCCTCATCAATCCATCACCATCTACCCATCACCATCTACCCGTCATCATCTACCCATCACTATATACCCATCACATCTACTCATCATCATCTACCCATCACCAGCTAACCATCACCATTTACCCATCATCATCTACCCATCACCATCCACATCTACCTGTCATCATCTACCTGTCCCCATCTACCTGTCACCATCTACCCATCATCATCTACCCATCCCCATCTACTCGTCACCATCTACCCATCACCCTTTACCCGTCATCATCTACCTGTCCCCATCTACCCATTATTATACACCCGTCACCATCACATCTACCTATCATCATCTGCCCATCGTCATCTACCATCACCAGCTACATATCACCATCCACGTCTACCTATCGCCATCTACCCGTCACCATCTACCCGTCATCATCTACCTGTCCCCATCTACCCATCACATCTACCCATCATCTACCCATCACATCTACCCGTCATCATCTAACCGTCTCCATCGTCCCGTCTCCATTGTCCCGTCTCCATCGTCCCGTCTCCATCGTCCCGTCTCCATCTAACCGTCACCATCGTCCCGTCTCCATCTAACCGTCTCCATCTAACCGTCTCCATCGTCCCATCACCATCGTCCCGTCACATCTACCCGTCATCATCTACCCGTCATCATCGTCCCGTCTCCATCTAACCGTCTCCATCTAACCGTCTCCATCTAACCGTCTCCATCGTCCTGTCTCCATTTAACTATCACCATCGTCCCGTCTCCATCTAACCGTCTACATCTAACCATCACCATCGTCCCGTCTCCATTGTCCCGTCTCCATCGTCCCGTCTCCATCGTCCCGTCTCCATCTAACCGTCACCATCGTCCCGTCTCCATCGTCCCGTCTCCATCTAACCGTCTCCATCTAACCGTCTCCATCTAACCGTCTCCATCGTCCCGTCACATCTAACCGTCTCCATCTAACCGTCACCATCGTCCCGTCTCCATCGTCCCGTCTCCATCTAACCGTCTCCATCTAACCGTCTCCATCTAACCGTCTCCATCGTCCCGTCACATCTAACCGTCACCATCTCACCGTCACCATCTAACCGTCACCATCGTCCCGTCTCCATCGTCCCGTCTCCATCGTCTCGTCTCCATCGTCCCGTCTCAATCGTCCCGTCTCCATCGTCCCGTCACCCTCGTCCCGTCTCCATGGTCCCGTCACCCTCGTCCCGTCTCCATCGTCCCATCACCCTCGTCCCGTCTCCATCGTCCCGTCACCATCGTCCCGTCTCCATCGCGCCGTCACCATCGTCCCGTCACCATCTAACCGTCTCCATCGTCCCGTCTCCATTGTCCCGTCACTCTCGTCCCGTCACCCTCGTCCCGTCTCCATTGTCCCGTCACCATCGTCCCGTCACCATCGTCCCGTCTCCATCGTCCCGTCACCATCGTCCCGTCTCCATCTAACCGTCTCCATCTAACCGTCTCCATCGTCCCGTCACCATCGTCCCGTCTCCATCTAACCGTATCCATCTAACCGTGTCCATCGTCCCGTCACCATCGTCCCTCTCCATCGTCCCGTCTCCATCTAACCGTCACCATTGTCCCGTCTCCATCTAACCGTCTCCATCTAACCGTCTCCATCGTCCCATCACCATCGTCCTGTCACATCTACCCGTCATCATCTACCCGTCATCATCGTCCCGTCTCCATCTAACCGTCTCCATCTAACCGTCTCCATCTAACCGTCTCCATCTAACCGTCTCCATCGTCCTGTCTCCATCTAACCGTCTCCATCTAACCATCACCATCGTCCCGTCACATCTACCCGTCATCATCTACCCGTCATCATCGTCCCGTCTCCATCTAACCGTCTCCATCTAACTGTCTCCATCTAACCGTCTCCATCTAACCGTCTCCATCGTCCTGTCTCCATTTAACTATCACCATCGTCCCGTCTCCATCTAACCGTCTACATCTAACCATCACCATCGTCCCGTCTCCATCGTCCCGTCTCCATCGTCCCGTCACCATCTAACCGTCTCCATCGTCCCGTCTCCATTGTCCCGTCACTCTCGTCCCGTCACCCTCGTCCCGTCTCCATTGTCCCGTCACCATCGTCCCGTCACCATCGTCCCGTCTCCATCGTCCCGTCACAATCGTCCCGTCTCCATCTAACCGTCTCCATCTAACCGTCTCCATCGTCCCGTCACCATCGTCCCGTCTCCATCGTCCCGTCTCCATCTAACCGTGTCCATCGTCCCGTCACCATCGTCCCGTCTCCATCGTCCCGTCTCCATCTAACCGTCACCATCGTCCCGTCTCCATCTAACCGTCTCCATCTAACCGTCTCCATCGTCCCATCACCATCGTCCCGTCACATCTACCCGTCATCATCTACCCGTCATCATCGTCCCGTCTCCATCTAACCGTCTCCATCTAACCGTCTCCATCTAACCGTCACCATCGTCCTGTCTCCATTTAACCATCACCATCGTCCCGTCTCCATCTAACCGTCTACATCTAACCATCACCATCGTCCCGTCTCCATTGTCCCGTCTCCATCTAACCGTCACCATCGTCCCATCTCCATCGTCCCGTCTCCATCTAACCATCTCCATCGTCCCGTCTCCATCTAACCGTCTCCATCTAACCGTCTCCATCTAACCGTCTCCATCGTCCCATCACCATCGTCCCGTCACATCTACCCGTCATCATCTACCCGTCATCATCGTCCCGTCTCCATCTAACCGTCTCCATCTAACCGTCTCCATCTAACTGTCACCATCGTCCTGTCTCCATTTAACCATCACCATCGTCCCGTCTCCATTGTCCCGTCTCCATCTAACCATCACCATCGTCCCGTCTCCATTGTCCCGTCTCCATCGTCCCGTCACAATCGTCCCGTCTCCATCTAACCGTCTCCCTCTAACCGTCTCCATCGTCCCGTCACCATCGTCCCGTCTCCATCTAACCGTCTCCATCTAACCGTGTCCATCGTCCCGTCACCATCGTCCCGTCTCCATCGTCCCGTCTCCATCTAACCGTCACCATCGTCCCGTCTCCATCTAACCGTCTCCATCTAACTGTCTCCATCGTCCCATCACCATCGTCCCGTCACATCTACCCGTCATCATCTACCCGTCATCATCGTCCCGTCTCCATCTAACCGTCTCCATCTAACCGTCTCCATCTAACCGTCACCATCGTCCTGTCTCCATTTAACCATCACCATCGTCCCGTCTCCATCTAACCGTCTACATCTAACCATCACCATCGTCCCGTCTCCATTGTCCCGTCTCCATCTAACCGTCACCATCGTCCCATCTCCATCGTCCCGTCTCCATCTAACCATCTCCATCGTCCCGTCTCCATCGTCCCGTCTCCATCTAACCGTCTCCATCTAATGGTCTCCATCGTCCCGTCACCATCTAACCGTCACCATCTAACCGTCTCCATCGTCCCGTCTCCATCGTCCCGTCTCCATCGTCTCGTCTCCATCGTCCCGTCTCCATCGTCCCGTCACCCTCGTCCCGTCTCCATCGTCCCGTCACCCTTGTCCCGTCTCCATCGTCCCGTCACCATCGTCCCGTCACCATCGTCCCGTCACCATCTAACCGTCTCCATCGTCCCGTCTCCATTGTCCCGTCACTCTCGTCCCGTCTCCATCGTCCCGTCACCCTCGTCCCGTCTCCATTGTACCGTCACCATCGTCCCGTCTCCATCGTCCCGTCACCATCTAACCGTCTCCATCGTCCCGTCTCCATCGTCCCGTCTCCATCGTCCCGTCTCCATCGTCCCGTCTCCATCTAACCGTCTCCATCTAACCGTCTCCATCTAACCGTCACCATCGTCCCGTCTCCATCTAACCATCTCCATCTAACCGTCTCCATCTAACCGTCACGTCTCCATCTATCCGTCTATTTTCTATTTTCCTGACACCACACTCAGAGGGCCCTCACCTCCTCCCTGTAGGCCGTCTCGTCGCTGTTGGTAATCAAGCCTACCACTGTTGTGTCGTCCGCAAACTTGATGATTGAGTTGGAGGCGTGCGTGGCCACGCAGTCGTGGGTGAACAGGGAGTACAGGAGAGGGCTCAGAACGCACCCTTGTGGGGCCCCAGTGTTGAGGATCAGCGGGGTGGAGATGTTGTTGCCTACCCTCACCACCTGGGGGCGGCCCGTCAGGAAGTCCAGTACCCAGTTGCACAGGGCGGGGTCAAGACCCAGGGTCTCGAGCTTGATGACGAGCTTGGAGGGCACTATGGTGTTAAATGCCGAGCTGTAGTCGATGAACAGCATTCTCACATAGGTATTCACATGGGTATTCCTCTTGTCCAGATGGGTCAGGGCAGTGTGCAGTGTGGTTGAGATTGCAACCGTCACCATCTAACCGTCACCATCCACCCGTCACCATCTAACCGTCACCATCCACCCGTCACCATCTAACCGTCACCATCCACCCGTCACCATCTAACCGTCATCATCCACCCGTCACCATCTAACCGTCACCATCCACCCGTCACCATCTAACCGTCACCATCTAACCTTCACCATCTAACCATCACCATCACCATCTAACCATCACCATCTTACCGTCACCATCGTCCCGTCACCATCGTCCCGTCACCATCGTCCCGTCACCATCGTCCCGTCTCCATCTAACCGTCTCCATCTAACCGTCACCATCGTCCCGTCTCCATCTAACCGTCTCCATCGTCCCGTCACATCTAACCGTCTCCATCTAACCGTCACCATCGTCCCGTCTCCATCTAACCGTCTCCATCTAACCGTCTCCATCTAACCGTCTCCATCTAACCGTCACGTCTCCATCTGACTGTCTCCATCGTCCCGTCACCATCGTCCCGTCTCCATCTAACCGTCTCCATCTAACCGTCTCCATCGTCCCATCACCATCGTCCCATCACCATCGTCCCGTCACCATCGTCCCGTCTCCATCTAACCGTCTCCATCTAACCGTCACCATCGTCCCGTCTCCATCTAACCGTCTCCATCTAACCGTCTCCATCGTCCCGTCACCATCGTCCCGTCTCCATCTAACCGTCTCCATCTAACTGTCACCATCGTCCCTTCTCCATCGTCCCGTCTCCATCTAACCGTCTCCATCTAACCGTCACCATCGTCCCGTCTCCATCTAACCATCTCCATCGTCCCGTCACCATCGTCCCGTCTCCATCTAACCGTCTCCATCTAACCGTCACCATCTAACCGTCACCATCCACCCGTCAACATCCACCCGTCACCATCTAACCGTCACCATCTAACCGTCACCATCCAACCGTCACCATCTAACCGTCACCATCTAACCGTCACCATCTAACCGTCACCATCCACCCATCACCATCTAACCGTCACCATCCACCCGTCACCATCTAACCGTCACCATCCAACCGTCACCATCTAACCGTCACCATCCACCCGTCACCATCTAACCGTCACCATCTAACCGTCACCATCCACCCGTCACCATCCACCCGTCACCATCTAACCGTCACCATCCAACCGTCACCATCTAACCGTCACCATCTAACCCTTCATCATCCACCCGTCACCATCCTCCCGTCACCATCTAACCGTCACCATCTAACCGTCACCATCTAACCGTCACCATCTAACCTTCACCATCTAACCGTCACCATCTTACCGTCACCATCTAACCGTCACCATCTAACCGTCACCATCCACCCGTCACCATCTAACCTTCACCATCTAACCGTCACCATCGTCCCGTCACCATCGTCCCGTCACCATCGTCCCGTCACCATCTAACCGTCTCCATCTAACCGTCACCATCGTCCCGTCTCCATCTAACCGTCTCCATCGTCCCGTCGCATCTAACCGTCTCCATCTAACCGTCTCCATCTAACCGTCACCATAGTCCCGTCTCCATCTAACCGTCTCCATCTAACCGTCACGTCTCCATCTAACCATCTCCATCGTCCCGTCACCATCGTCCCGTCTCCATCTAACCGTCTCCATCTAACCGTCACCATCGTCCCGTCACCATCGTCCCGTCACCATCGTCCCGTCTCCATCTAACCGTCTCCATCTAACCGTCACCATCGTCCCGTCTCCATCTAACCGTCTCCATCTAACCGTCTCCATCGTCCCGTCACCATCGTCTCGTCTCCATCTAACCGTCTCCATCTAACCGTCACCATCGTCCCGTCTCCATCGTCCCGTCTCCATCTAACCGTCTCCATCTAACCGTCACCATCATCCCGTCTCCATCGTCCCGTCTCCATCTAACCGTCACCATCCACCCGTCACCATCCACCCGTCACCATCCACCCGTCACCATCCACCCGTCACCATCTAACCTTCTCCATCGTCCCGTCACCATCGTCCCGTCTCCATCTAACCGTCACCATCCAACTGTCACCACATAACCGTCACCATCTAACCGTCACCATCCACCCGTCACCATCTAACCGTCACCATCCAACCAAATCAAATCAAATTGTATTTGTCACATACACATGGTTAGCAGATGTTAATGTGAATGTAGCGAAATGCTTGTGCTTCTAGTTCCGACAATGCAGTAATAACCAACAAGTAATCTAGCTAACAATTCCAAAACTACTACCCTATAGACACAAGTGTAAGGGGATAAAGAATATGTACATAAAGATATATGAATGAGTGATGGTACAGAGCGGCATAGGCAAGATACAGTAGATGGTATTGAGTGCAGTATATACATATGAGATGAGTATGTAAACAAAGTGGCATAGTTTAAAGTGGCTAGTGATACATGTATTACATAAAGATGCAGTAGATTATATAGAGTACAGTATATACGTATGCATATGAGATGAATAATGTAGGGTATGTAAACATTATATTAGGTAGCATTGTTTAAAGTGGCTAGTGATATATTTTACATCATTTCCCATCAATTCCCATTATTAAAGTGGCTGGAGTTGAGTCAGTGTGTTGGCAGCAGCCACTCAATGTTAGTGGTGGCTGTTTAACAGTCTGATGGCCTTGAGATAGAAGCTGTTTTTCAGTCTCTCGGTCCCAGCTTTGATGCACCTGTACTGACCTCACCTTCTGGATGATAGCGGAGTGAACAGGCAGGGGCTCGGGTGGTTGTTGTCCTTGATGATCTTTATGGCCTTCCTGTGACATCGGGTGGTGTAGGTGTCCTGGAGGGCAGGTAGTTTGCCCCCGGTGATGCGTTGTGCAGACCTCACTACCCTCTGGAGAGCCTTACGGTTGTGGGAGGAGCAGTTGCCGTACCAGGCGGTGATACAGCCCGACAGGATGCTCTCGATTGTGCATCTGTAGAAGTTTGTGAGTGCTTTTGGTGACAAGCCAAATTTCTTCAGCCTCCTGAGGTTGAAGAGGCGCTGCTGCGCCTTCTTCACGATGCTGTCTGTGTGGGTGGACCAATTCAGTTTGTCTGTGATGTGTATGCCGAGGAACTTAAAACTTACTACCCTCTCCACTACTGTTCCATCGATGTGGATAGGGGGGTGTTCCCTCTGCTGTTTCCTGAAGTCCACAATCATCTCCTTAGTTTTGTTGACGTTGAGTGTGAGGTTATTTTCCTGACACCACACTCCGAGGGCCCTCACCTCCTCCCTGTAGGCCATCTCGTCGTTGTTGGTAATCAAGCCTACCACTGTTGTGTCGTCCGCAAACTTGATGATTGAGTTGGAGGCGTGCGTGGCCACGCAGTCGTGGGTGAACAGGGAGTACAGGAGAGGGCTCAGAACGCACCCTTGTGGGGCCCCAGTGTTGAGGATCAGCGGGGTGGAGATGTTGTTGCCTACCCTCACCACCTGGGGGCGGCCCGTCAGGAAGTCCAGTACCCAGTTGCACAGGGCGGGGTCAAGACCCAGGGTCTCGAGCTTGATGACGAGCTTGGAGGGCACTATGGTGTTAAATGCCGAGCTGTAGTCGATGAACAGTATTCTCACATAGGTATTCACATGGGTATTCCTCTTGTCCAGATGGGTCAGGGCAGTGTGCAGTGTGGTTGAGATTGCAACCGTCACCATCTAACCGTCACCATCCACCCGTCACCATCTAACCGTCACCATCCACCCGTCACCATCTAACCGTCACCATCCACCCGTCACCATCTAACCGTCATCATCCACCCGTCACCATCTAACCGTCACCATCCACCCGTCACCATCTAACCGTCACCATCTAACCTTCACCAACTAACCATCACCATCACCATCTAACCATCACCATCTTACCGTCACCATCGTCCCGTCACCATCGTCCCGTCACCATCGTCCCGTCACCATCGTCCCGTCTCCATCTAACCGTCTCCATCTAACCGTCACCATCGTCCCGTCTCCATCTAACCGTCTCCATCGTCCCGTCACATCTAACCGTCTCCATCTAACCGTCACCATCGTCCCGTCTACATCTAACCGTCTCCATCTAACCGTCTCCATCTAACCGTCTCCATCTAACCGTCACGTCTCCATCTGACCGTCTCCATCGTCCCGTCACCATCGTCCCGTCTCCATCTAACCGTCTCCATCTAACCGTCTCCATCGTCCCGTCACCATCGTCCCATCACCATCGTCCCGTCACCATCGTCCCGTCTCCATCTAACCGTCTCCATCGTCCCGTCACCATCGTCCCGTCTCCATCTAACCGTCTCCATCTAACCGTCTCCATCGTCCCGTCACCATCGTCCCGTCTCCATCTAACCGTCTCCATCTAACCGTCACCATCGTCCCTTCTCCATCGTCCCGTCTCCATCTAACCGTCTCCATCTAACCGTCACCATCGTCCCGTCTCCATCGTCCCATCTCCATCTAACCGTCACCATCCACCCGTCACCATCCACCCGTCACCATCTAACCGTCACCATCTAACCGTCACCATCCACCCGTCACCATCCACCCGTCACCATCTAACCGTCACCATCTAACCGTCACCATCCAACCGTCACCATCTAACCGTCACCATCTAACCGTCACCATCCACCCATCACCATCTAACCGTCACCATCCACCCGTCACCATCTAACCGTCACCATCCAACCGTCACCATCTAACCGTCACCATCCACCAGTCACCATCTAACCGTCACCATCTAACCGTCACCATCCACCCGTCACCATCCACCCGTCACCATCTAACCGTCACCATCCAACCGTCACCATCTAACCGTCACCATCTAACCCTTCATCATCCACCCGTCACCATCCTCCCGTCACCATCTAACCGTCACCATCTAACCGTCACCATCTAACCGTCACCATCTAACCGTCACCATCCAGACGTCACCATCTAACCGTCACCATCGTCCCGTCACCATCGTCCCGTCACCATCTAACCGTCTCCATCTAACCGTCACCATCTAACCGTCTCCATCTAACCGTCACCATCGTCCCGTCTCCATCTAACCGTCTCCATCTAACCGTCGCATCTAACCGTCTCCATCTAACCGTCTCCATCTAACCGTCACCATAGTCCCGTCTCCATCTAACCGTCTCCATCTAACCGTCTCCATCTAACCGTCTCCATCTAACCGTCACGTCTCCATCTAACCATCTCCATCGTCCCGTCACCATCGTCCCGTCTCCATCTAACCGTCTCCATCTAACCGTCACCATCGTCCCGTCACCATCGTCCCGTCACCATCGTCCCGTCTCCATCTAACCGTCTCCATCTAACCGTCACCATCGTCCCGTCTCCATCTAACCGTCTCCATCTAACCGTCTCCATCGTCCCGTCACCATCGTCCCGTCTCCATCTAACCGTCTCCATCTAACCGTCACCATCGTCCCGTCTCCATCGTCCCGTCTCCATCTAACCGTCTCCATCTAACCGTCACCATCGTCCCGTCTCCATCGTCCCGTCTCCATCTAACCGTCTCCATCTAACCGTCACCATCATCCCGTCTCCATCGTCCCGTCTCCATCTAACCGTCACCATCCACCCGTCACCATCCACCCGTCACCATCCACCCGTCACCATCCACCCGTCACCATCTAACCTTCTCCATCGTCCCGTCACCATCGTCCCGTCTCCATCTAACCGTCACCATCCAACCGTCACCACATAACCGTCACCATCTAACCGTCACCATCCACCCGTCACCATCTAACCGTCACCATCCAACCAAATCAAATCAAATTGTATTTGTCACATACACATGGTTAGCAGATGTTAATGTGAATGTAGCGAAATGCTTGTGCTTCTAGTTCCGACAATGCAGTAATAACCAACAAGTAATCTAGCTAACAATTCCAAAACTACTACCCTATAGACACAAGTGTAAGGGGATAAAGAATATGTACATAAAGATATATGAATGAGTGATGGTACAGAGCGGCATAGGCAAGATACAGTAGATGGTATTGAGTGCAGTATATACATATAAGATGAGTATGTAAACAAAGTGGCATAGTTTAAAGTGGCTAGTGATACATGTATTACATAAAGATGCAGTAGATTATATAGAGTACAGTATATACGTATACATATGAGATGAATAATGTAGGGTATGTAAACATTATATTAGGTAGCATTGTTTAAAGTGGCTAGTGATATATTTTACATCATTTCCCATCAATTCCCATTATTAAAGTGGCTGGAGTTGAGTCAGTGTGTTGGCAGCAGCCACTCAATGTTAGTGGTGGCTGTTTAACAGTCTGATGGCCTTGAGATAGAAGCTGTTTTTCAGTCTCTCGGTCCCAGCTTTGATGCACCTGTACTGACCTCACCTTCTGGATGATAGCGGAGTGAACAGGCAGGGGCTCGGGTGGTTGTTGTCCTTGATGATCTTTATGGCCTTCCTGTGACATCGGGTGGTGTAGGTGTCCTGGAGGGCAGGTAGTTTGCCCCCGGTGATGCGTTGTGCAGACCTCACTACCCTCTGGAGAGCCTTACGGTTGTGGGAGGAGCAGTTGCCGTACCAGGCGGTGATACAGCCCGACAGGATGCTCTCGATTGTGCATCTGTAGAAGTTTGTGAGTGCTTTTGGTGACAAGCCAAATTTCTTCAGCCTCCTGAGGTTGAAGAGGCGCTGCTGCGCCTTCTTCACGATGCTGTCTGTGTGGGTGGACCAATTCAGTTTGTCTGTGATGTGTATGCCGAGGAACTTAAAACTTACTACCCTCTCCACTACTGTTCCATCGATGTGGATAGGGGGGTGTTCCCTCTGCTGTTTCCTGAAGTCCACAATCATCTCCTTAGTTTTGTTGACGTTGAGTGTGAGGTTATTTTCCTGACACCACACTCCGAGGGCCCTCACCTCTTCCCTGTAGGCCATCTCGTCGTTGTTGGTAATCAAGCCTACCACTGTTGTGTCGTCCGCAAACTTGATGATTGAGTTGGAGGCGTGCGTGGCCACGCAGTCGTGGGTGAACAGGGAGTACAGGAGAGGGCTCAGAACGCACCCTTGTGGGGCCCCAGTGTTGAGGATCAGCGGGGTGGAGATGTTGTTGCCTACCCTCACCACCTGGGGGCGGCCCGTCAGGAAGTCCAGTACCCAGTTGCACAGGGCGGGGTCAAGACCCAGGGTCTCGAGCTTGATGACGAGCTTGGAGGGCACTATGGTGTTAAATGCCGAGCTGTAGTCGATGAACAGCATTCTCACATAGGTATTCACATGGGTATTCCTCTTGTCCAGATGGGTCAGGGCAGTGTGCAGTGTGGTTGAGATTGCAACCGTCACCATCTAACCGTCACCATCCACCCGTCACCATCTAACCGTCACCATCCACCCGTCACCATCTAACCGTCATCATCCACCCGTCACCATCCAACCGTCACCATCCAACCGTCACCATCTAACCGTCACCATCGACCCATCACCATCTAACCGTCACCATCTAACGTCACCATCTAACCGTCACCATCCACCCGTCACCATCTAACCGTCACCATCCAACCGTCACCATCCACCCGTCACCATCTAACCGTCACCATCCAACCGTCACCATCTAACCGTCACCATCTAACCGTCACCATCTAACCGTCACCATCCACCCGTCACCATCTAACCGTCACCATCCACCCGTCACCATCTAACCGTCACCATCTAACCGTCACCATCCACCCGTCACCATCTAACCGTCACCATCTAACCGTCACCATCTAACCGTCACCATCCAACCGTCACCATCTAACCGTCACCATCTAACCGTCACCATCCACCCGTCACCATCCACCCGTCACCATCCACCCGTCACCATCTAACCTTCACCATCTAACCGTCACCATCTTACCGTCACCATCCACCCGTCACCATCCAACCGTCACCATCCAACCGTCACCATCTAACCGTCACCATCCACCCGTCACCATCTAACCGTCACCATCTAACCGTCACCATCCACCCGTCACCATCCACCTGTCTCCATCTAACCGTCACCATCTAACCGTCACCATCTAATCTTCACCATCTAACCGTCACCATCTAACCGTCACCATCCACCCGTCACCATCTAACCGTCACCATCCAACCGTCACCATCCAACCGTCACCATGGCACTGAGAAACACCGCAGGAGAGACATTTCACAAGGCTCCTACTCCAACACTACTACGTCATTTGTTTTTGTGGTGGCCAAACAGTCTAAATAAATAAATTAAGTAACTAAAGAGCAATAAGCAGGTTCCAGAGTACATTAGGTGTAACATTAGAGGGGGGGAATAATCAGAAATGAGTAGCCCTGGCTGGAATCAAATTACACATAGGAGAGGGAACTGGCAGTCAACAAAATATAAATGACTTCTGTGGGAGTGGGGTAGAGTCCGCAGAGGACCACAGGCTAACGATTGTTTTGGCCAGGTCGGGTCTGCACCTCACTCCTGGGGGTGTAGGGGGTTACTGAAGGCTGACCATCACACATACACTGACACGTACTACACACACACACACACACACACACACACACACACACACACACACACACACACACACACAGAGTGCGCTCCACTAGAGCATATTGTATTGATCCCCTCTCCTAATTTCCTAATTAGTTTTTATTGGATTTCATAATCGTCATCAGGACACATCACACGAAACTCAAAACCCCAGCAACAATTTCTGCCCTCCTAAACATAATTCCTGTGAGTTTCTGTGTTTTGTTTTTTTCAAACTGTGAAAATGAAGCTGTATATTCAATTTCCAGTCCCCAGCTGTGAAGGCAAACAACCCTCTCTCTCTGTTTTACTCCCATCGCCAGAACTCCTTGGATAGCAAACACTGCACAAACACGCCACTTCTCCCATGTGCAGTAAGTGATGTTTAGCATGGCACATTTTCTGCATGATCTGCTGCGATCTGTCACACTCCGACTCTCTCCCCAGCCGCCCCTCACTTGTAGCACTTGTTAAACTTAATGCCAGCGCAGAACGACGCAATGGGGAAAGAAAGACTGTCCCTCCCTCCCTGAGTCAATGCCACTAGTTCCTATCATTGCATCATGGGAGGAAGGAAGTTTGAGATATGTTGGAGGCACAGGTCAGAGACTGGCAAACTTCCTGTTTTGCCGTTCCCTTCACTAGAAAGGGGAGAGAAAGGGGGCTGTGGGAAATGTTCTCAGTAAACTACAATTGACCTTGGCTCAAAATGTCCAAAATGTCATCTTTCCTGCTTTGCTCTTATGGGTACACTCACAATGGCCGCCAGTCATTATGTATCATTGAGTTGAATGCACTGCCATTCTCACCATACACACACTGTTGAAAATGGCAGACCCTGGCCCGTGACCTCTCAGGGAGAGTGGGATACGCAAAAAACACATTTCCAAATCCCAAACTCATATTAACACACACTTGTACATGTGTGAAATAGGACAAATATAAGCAGCCACCAAATGATTATTATCAATTATTATGCTACACTTGCCATTCTGAACGCAGGAAAATATCCCAGAGTTTCTGTGAATCACTGACAACATCCTAACTGGTTAACGGTTATTACACAACACAAATATGTTTTGGTAGAACGCCTGGGCTGTTGAAAGACATGAGGAAAGAGCTTCTCATAATGTGGAAGTTGTGGGAAAGGGTCAATGAGGAGCACTAACTGTCTATTAACTAACCTCTGGTGTTTGGGAAGGCCTTTAACACACCAATGATTATTACCTGACCATGTGACTTACCCAGGAAAAACAGGAGACGTGCTCAGTCAGGTCATCCTGGCCCAATGACACCTGTTTGTTTTCCTAGAAGTAACAAGACAGAATGGCGCGGGTTTGTGGTATTTTACTGGAAAGACTGTCCCTGAAGATGAGGGGTCTCAGTTAGTCTGTCAGCACTTCTGCTCTGCTACCATGACCCTTCTTTCCACAGAAGTCGTACTGGAGATTCTGGTAGACAAGACCTGATAGTTCTAGCAAGACCTGACCTTAGATTAGTGTGTAAAGGGGAACTCCATTCCTATGACATGAGGTCAAGACCCAGAAGTGTTCCATCTCGAAGCCCCTCCCCCTAGCCAACTGAACTACTCTCATTATGTGTCCATGGACAGATGTTAAATGACATGGCGTTCTGATTTCTACTCTCTTTCCCTCAATGATGGGCCATTTTCACTGGTGCTGATTTAAATGAGCACTTGAAACAAGCTACGTGGGCTATAAAACATGTTTAAGCCGGAGGTCTGTGGGGGTAGTGAATAAAGCCATTAATGTGGACTATCCAGGCACTTAGGTAATGAGGAGGTATAGAGAAGGGGAATGAGGACAGGGGGAGATGTTATGGGTGCATCTCAATAGTTCAACTTGGATTCCTCTGCTCGTCTCCTCTACTGCATTTTCACTGAACCAAAAAGACAGGGATAGGCTATAGGTGGAGAAAAAAAAACTGGGTAAAAATCCTTCTGTGGTCTGTGGTGTTTGTGCCCCCGTGTGCATCCACGTGTGTGCGTGTGAGGGCCACAGGTCAGAGGAAGAGGGCTTAAATCCCAGTGAAGATGTTTTTGGCCTTGATCACCCCGCCGATCGATCCCTGGCTGATTCCCTCTCAGATACGTCTTATTTTATTAGTGGTTTCGGCCTTCTGCAGGCCCATTCCGCTGTGATCAATATGGCCTGCCGGACGGCCCGTATTTTTCTCACTTTTAGTGCCTTAACGCTGTTTAACCGTGTCACCTGATAAACGGCGGGCCCTCCCCAAACGCTGATTTCCTATTGATTTCTCCCTCCATTCCGCCATCTCTCGCTTCGTCACTCTCCCATTGTTTTTATCTCCAGTTATCTCCTCCCTTCCTCTCTCCATCCTTCTGTTCCACCTCCATGATGAGACCGCGGTCCTGTCAGCCATTTTAGGAGAGCCCAGGTAGTGGAGGTGGTTTGGTGAACGATGCTGGCCTGCTGAGTAAACTTGCCTGGAGACCAATTACCAAATGCCCAATGAGCTCAGAGGCCCAATGAGCTCAGAGGCCCAATGAGCTCAGAGGCCTAATGAGCTCAGAGGCCCAATGAGCTCAGAGGCCCAATGAGCTCAGAGGCCCAATGAGCTCAGAGGCCCAATGAGCTCAGAGGCCCAATGAGCTCAGAGGCCCAATGAGCTCAGAGGCCTAATGAGCTCAGAGGCCTAATGAGCTCAGAGGCCTAATGAGCTCAGAGGCCTAATGAGCTCAGAGACCTAATGAGCTCAGAGACCTAATGAGATCAGAGGCCCACACAGTCTTGCGGGACGCAGATGATCCGATTTGAAACCCAGCCCATTTGGGACTTGAGTATGTGAGAGTTCACTGCCCTAGAAGCGTTTGGTATTGCCTAAGAGGAACTGGGTCCACAGTGAGGTGATTGGGCACCAAGCATCAACAGAGCACGTGTGTGTATGTGTGTGTGTGTGTGTGTGTGTGTGTCTTTGTAATGGTGTTTGTGTGAGGATATGAAGACACAAAGCATCTAGAAAGCAGTATACAGAGGCAGTGCCATGCAACAGATGCCATGATAACCTGGCTATGGACAGCTCCATCCATCACAGGCTGTAGTCCTGATGATGAAAGCAGTGTTTGGACAGGAGGAGCAGAATAGGACGAGAGCTCCTCTAGGGCAGAACACCACGTTTTTCGCCGATCATTGAGACAGAGTTTTGAGAATGTGAGTTCCTCATGCATTGACAAGATGTTGTTATCAGTAAATGAATATTTCCTTCCAGGAGATGATCAACAGAAAAAAAGATATTGGGAAGAAGATGAAGGAAGATAAGCCAATGACCTGCTGTGTTCGACCTGATAAACATACACAAAATCAGTCACGATCACAAGATGTCCTGTAGCATCAGATAGTAGCAGATCATTTAGAAGGGAAGAAGGGACAAGATAAGAGCCACTGTCGACCTGAAGGCTTCAGCTTCCTCTGTCCAATCTTCCTCCTCTCTCTGTCTGCATTATTCATGCCAAATTAAACCTGCTCCCTGTCTGGGAAAACCAGCCACACACACACGCACGCACACACACACACACACACACACACACTCTGGCCTTTATTGATCCCTCATCTCTGAAGTACTTCCTGCCCTAATGCCATTAATACCATGAAACACAGACCCTTATCACCAGCCACTTTAAGGACCATTGGCTAGCTTGGGCCTGGATGTGTGTCACAATATTATCCCAATATCAGACTTCCTGGATTTAACCAGGGAAAGATTATTGGTATTAATGTGGGGAAATCCTCTCTCTCTGGAATGAGTATACACAAACCCCATCAGAGCTGACCCCCACTGTGACCCAAACAGAGAAAAGCTACTGTTATCAACTGACACAACCCACTAAAGAAAACATTACCTCGTACAAGCTCCCTCTTAGGTGAATCTAGAATCAAACCCACAACACACTTAAGCCTACTGATAGACATCTGGCTTGAACTGTAAATGAGTAAAGGAACACCATAAACATCTGTTACAAAGTCTAGCAATGCGACCTGACTCTTTTTATTAGGCCTCGCAGCCTTTTACAATGCGTTAAGTGATAAACTGACATTTACAGCCAACCCTGCCAAGTTACACAGAGAGGGCAGCGCACAGCACAGAGAAACAGACCGTGAAGTAGCCTAATAACGAGAGGGAGTGGGAGTGAGCACACATTTTCTATTAACACTAGAGAGAGGAGTTGAAGGGGTCGACTGCTAAGAGAGGAGTCGTATCTCCAATCACCAATGCGCCCCTCACCGCCACTTGCCCCCAAACCCAAGTATCAAGCTTCAACCAGAGGAGCTTGACCACCACCTAGTGTTCATGGCATGACACTGCCGCGACGCCCCACTCCAGACACATTAATCATGACCAAGGGAGTGTAAAATTCAATCGGCTCCTTCCATCCATTTCGAGTGTAGCAGACTGAAGGCCGGCCTTGTAGTGCCTGAGAAAGGAGGGATGAGGGGGGAAAAGAAGAGAAAAAAAGGAGGCGCTCCCTACACTTCATCAGGACCCCTACTTCATAACAAATGGAGTGTCTCTCTGGCGGAGGAGTGCCATCAGAAACGCGCGTTCTCTCTATCCATTTCATTCCGGCGCTGGAGGAAGGGTCAGGGAGGGAGCAGTGGATGCGCGTCGTGCTCTCCGCTCCCCCGCTTCCCCAGTCACACAGTAAACTACCTTTTAGGAATTGTTTCTCAATAAGAAATGATCAGTCCATTTATCTGCGCCAGGCGGGCCTGTCTTCTCACCCAGACCTCCAATATTTTTCGTTTGACCTGATCAGGGCTATAAACTAGACCGAGACACTTTCAATTTGTCACCCGGGGAGCCCACTAACCAGCCTCGCACAATTGATTGCATCCACCATTCCAAATGTAAAAACTCCTCCCGCGGTTGAAATTCTTTCTGGTCTTTTCCCTTTCATGTTATATTCTCTACTACTTAACATTTATGCCAAAATGTTACAAACCCTCTGCCCAGTCCATCCCACCATGTCCTGTACATGCTCCAAAAGCCCGTGGAAACTGAAGCCTGCTTTGTAGTGTATGTTGTCTATTTAATATCAATTTTTCGCCGTTTTTGAAGATATTTATTTTTAAGCAATGCAAACTGTGAGAAGAATTCAATCCTTCAATTATATAATATTTTATAAAGAGAGATCATTTGGAATATAATATAGTGTCCATTAGTGACTACGCAGTATGTATGAGGCAGTACTGGTAAGATCTTACACAATCCTCAGCTAAACGTTTTTTTTTGCGCACAATGTTAAATAAAAAGGTCAATAGTTCTTCCTGGGAATACAACAACAGCTCTCACTCACTTCGTCATAACAGAGCAGAACGTAAAATGTTATTTGAACTATTATTCAACAGTATTAACCCTCTGCACATGTCTGGGCCCTTTGACTCTGGCCATTTATTAGAAGTTTTTCGAAATTGTTTCGATTTTAAGACAATTAATCATGTGTAAGAAGTGTATGAATATACTTTTGTAAAATGTTATTATCATAATTTTTTTTTTTTACTTGTGCATAAGGAATATGATTTGTCTATTTGCAATATGATTTCATAGGAAGTCAAAAGTCAAAGTTACCCAAAAATGTTTTGGATGTTTTTTTGTTTATGTTTCCTTACTTTTTCAAAGTCACTGTGCATTTGCAATATGTTTCAATGGGCAGGTACCGTCACGAATTTGTCATGCTCAAAAATTTTTAGATGTATTTTTTTTTGTTTCTTACTTTTTCAAAGTCACTGTGCATTTGCAATATGTTTTAATGGGCAGGTACCATCACGAATTTGTCATGCTCAAAATTCAAGCTTTACTTTGCTCAAACTATACCTTTGTCATCTTGTGATCTAAAATATGCAACTGGTTACCCAAAAAATGTGTTGATGTTTTTTTGTTTATGTTTCCTTACTTTTTCAAAGTCACTGTGCATTTGCAATATGTTTCAATGGGCAGGTACCGTCACGAATTTGTCATGCTCAAAAAATTTTAGATGTATTTTTTTTTGTTTCTTACTTTTTCAAAGTCACTGTGCATTTGCAATATGTTTTAATGGGCAGGTACCATCACGAATTTGTCATGCTCAAAATTCAAGCTTTACTTTGCTCAAACTATACCTTTGTCATCTTGTGATCTAAAATATGCAACTGGTTACCCAAAAAATGTGTTGATGTTTTTTTGTTTATGTTTCCTTACTTTTTCAAAGTCACTGTGCATTTGCAATATGTTTCAATGGGCAGGTCACGAATTTGTCATGCAAAATTTTTTAGATGTATTTTTTTTATGTTTCTTACTTTTTCAAAGTCACTGTGCATTTGCAATGTCACTAAAAATAAAAATAAAATGTTTATGTCAAAGTCACTGTGCATTTGCAATATGTTTCAATGGGCAGGTACCGTCACGAATTTGTCATGCTCAAAAAATTTTAGATGTATTTTTTTTTGTTTCTTACTTTTTCAAAGTCACTGTGCATTTGCAATATGTTTTAATGGGCAGGTACCATCACGAATTTGTCATGCTCAAAATTCAAGCTTTACTTTGCTCAAACTATACCTTTGTCATCTTGTGATCTAAAATATGCAACTGGTTACCCAAAAAATGTGTTGATGTTTTTTTGTTTATGTTTCCTTACTTTTTCAAAGTCACTGTGCATTTGCAATATGTTTCAATGGGCAGGTACCATCACGAATTTGTCATGCTCAAAATTTTTTAGATGTATTTTTTTTTGTTTCTTACTTTTTCAAAGTCACTGTGCATTTGCAATATGTTTTTTCACTATAGAATCATATTGCAAATGCACGTGCATCTGGTCACCCCCCCAAAAAAAATTTTGATTTTTTTTGTTTATGTTTCCTTACTTTTTCAAAGTCACTGTGCATTTGCAATATGTTTTTTCACTATAGAATCATATTGCAAATGCACGTGCAACTGGTCACCTAAAAATAAAAATAAAATGTTTATGTTTCCTTACTTTTTCAAAGTCACTGTGCATTTGCAATATGTTTCAATGGGCAGGTACCATCACGAATTTGTCATGCTCAAAATTTTTTAGATGTATTTTTTTTTGTTTCTTACTTTTTCAAAGTCACTGTGCATTTGCAATATGTTTTTTCACTATAGAATCATATTGCAAATGCACGTGCATCTGGTCACCCCCCCCAAAAAAAATTTGATTTTTTTTGTTTATGTTTCCTTACTTTTTCAAAGTCACTGTGCATTTGCAATATGTTTTTTCACTATAGAATCATATTGCAAATGCACGTGCATCTGGTCACCCCCCCAAAAAATTTTTTGATTTTTTTTGTTTATGTTTCCTTACTTTTTCAAAGTCACTGTGCATTTGCAATATGTTTTTTCACTATAGAATCATATTGCAAATGCACGTGCAACTGGTCACCTAAAAATAAAAATAAAATGTTTATGTTTCCTTACTTTTTCAAAGTCACTGTGCATTTGCAATATGTTTTTTCACTATAGAATCATATTGCAAATGCACGTGCATCTGGTCACCCCCCAAAACATTTTTTAGATTTTTTTTGTTTATGTTTCCTTACTTTTTCAAAGTCACTGTGCATTTGCAATATGTTTTTTCACTATAGAATCATATTGCAAATGCGCGTGCAACTGGTAACCGGGAAAAAAAAAATGATGATTTCATTATGTCCATTTGTTTATGTTTCCTTACTTTTTCAAAGTCACTGTGCATTTGCAATATGTTTTTTCACTATAGAATCATATTGCAAATGCGCGTGCAACTGGTCACCTAAAATTTTTAAAAAAATGTTTATGTTTCCTTACTTTTTCAAAGTCACTGTGCATTTGCAATATGTTTCAATGGGCAGGTACCATCACGAATTTGTCATGCTCAAAATTTTTTAGATGTATTTTTTTTTGTTTCTTACTTTTTCAAAGTCACTGTGCATTTGCAATATGTTTTAAAGGGCAGGTACCATCACGAATTTGTCATGCTATAAAAATCTTGCAGGAATGTGAAATTGACTGGCCCGATGAACTCGGGATGGCTTTGCAGTGATTCTGGGTCATCTCAATCGCTCGTTTGGGTTGATTTCAGAATGTCGCTTTTGGTGATGTTTACCTCACTGTATAAACATATTGCAAATGTACAAGAGTCAAGTGGACAAGAGTCCATCAGTCAATTAGATATCATTCTGACCACCAAACTGATACAAACTGACACCAAACCCACTTTTTCCAACTCGTTTAGTAGCCAACTATTACATACTTCAGAGCTGGCCCAAAATTCACAACCCCTTCGGTTCAAACCATAAAAAAACCATAAAACACGTAGTTACGTTCTAGCTGCGGGTCCATTTCTTATGTTATGTGTTGGCCTAGCTGAGGCGACCCCGAATCCCAAGTTTCGGCTCGATAGGTCATTTGGTGTCCGAGAAAAACCCTAATTGGTGCTGAAAATCCACTATTTTCCATGACTTGCTACGGGGTCCTTGAATGAGCTATTGGACAGAAACGTTGGGGTCTGTCTATATGGGCCGAGACGTTTGCAATGCACCTAGTCTTGCGACTCTGGGACATTTCTAAATGTCGTCATTTTCGTGATGCAAAAATGAATTGAAGTTATTTCAAATGTACGAGGCTGTTTCTCGGTCCGAGAACCTTCTAGAGCCACGTAACTCACCACGCACCATCTACGGGAGGTCTAGAACAGGTTTCTAAAGTTTCGGAACTCTAGGTCCGACGGTTCTTTTTTAGCTCCAACAAAGCTAACTATTGGAGCCACTGTCTGTCTCTACGCACCCCAATACGTCCCTCCTTCCAAGTTGTGTTTTAGTGTGATTTTTTTTTCCTTTGAATTTTTTTGGGAAAAATGACTGATTTACAGTTCATGGGGGTTGCCTAATCACACATATGAAGTTTTGGAAAGATCAGACTTTTTTAACCCTTCGAAACAGCCCCTTAGACACCAATTATGGCACTTCCGGTTGGCACAGGAAGTTATAAATCAACACATATCCTCATTGGGGTATGCTGTTACAGAATCCTGAGTTTTAAGTCCTTACGTTAAGAATTGACTGATCTACACAGGGTTGAATGCACTATGTCTATCAAACTGCATGCAGTGTATGGGTAAACACTTTTAGGGGCATTTTAACCACTTCCGGTTGGTCCAGGAAGCTTAGAATCAACACAGGTAGACCTCATAGTGGCCTGATGGACTGGTACCGAAGACAGGTTCATACGGCATTCATAACCCACATAGGCCTCAGGTTGAAATTAGGGGTGCAGGCAATGTATTCCTATGGGGAGAGATGACACTGTAATCTGTGAGATCAAAAAACACTGTTTTACTGTTAAGGGTTAATGCCACACGGTCAAGGTTAGGCTTGTTCAGATCGGGAGGACCTTAGGAACATTCATGTGGTGCAATTTTTCTTCTCACTCTAACGGTTCTCTCACTGTCACCCAAAAGCAAATGACATTGTGGTGCAGGCTTCATTTTGGGCCTACTATTCTAATGCTCGCTGCGCCTAGACCGAGCGAGCTACGGTCAAGCGGGATATCTCGCTGAACTCGGTACGGCCTAAGGATTATGGTAATGCCATTTCCTGCTCTCTGTGTCTTTAAGCACCACACTTTATCACTCCATCCTTCCTGTGTGTGTGTGAGGGAGCTTTTCTTTGACATCTGTTGGGATTAATGACTGATTTACAGTTCATGGGGGTTGCCTAATCACACATATGAAGTTTTGGAAAGATGTGACTTTTTTAACCCCTCGAAACAGCCCCTGAGACACCAGTTATGGCACTTCCGGTTGGCACAGGAAGCTATAAATCAACACATATCCCCATTGGGGTATGCTGTTACAGAATCCTGAGTTTTAAGTCCTTACGTTAAGAACTGACTGATTTACACAGGGTTGAATGCACTATGTCTGTCAAACTGCAGGCAGGGTATGGGTAAACACTTTTAGGGGCATTTTAACCACTTCCGGTTGGTCCAGGAAGCTCAGAATCAACACAGGTAGACCTCATAGTGGCCTGATGGACTGGTACCGAAGACAGGTTCATACGGCATTCATAACCCATATAGACTTCAGGTTGAAATTAGGGGTGCAGGCAATGTATTCCTATGGGGAGAGATGACACTGTAATCTGTGAGATCAAAAAACACTGTTTTACTCTTAAGGGTTAATGCCACACGGTCAAGGTTAGGCTTGTACAGATCGGGAGGACCTTAGGAACATTCATGTGGTGGAATTTTTCTTCTCACCCTAACGGTTCTCTCACTGTCACTCAAAAGCAAATGACATTGTGGGGCAGGCTTCATTTTGGGCCTACTTTTCTAATGGTCGTTGCGCTTAGACCGAGCGAGCTACGGTCAAGCGGGATAGCTCGTTGAACTCAGCACAGTCTGGAGACTATGGTGATGCCATTTTTTGTGTTGATTTCAGAATGACATTTTGGTGATGGTCCCTCTCCGTTTAAACATATTGCAAATGCACAAAAGTCAACTAGCAAGTCAGTGTCCATCAGTCAATTAGATGTCATTATGACACCAAACCCACTTTTTACTACTCATTTAGAAGCCAACTATCACATATGTCAGAGCAGTCCCATAATTCACAGCGCCTTTAGTTTAAAACATAATAAAAAGGTAAAACACATAGTTACGTTCTAGCTGCGGGTCCAGTTCGGACATTATGTGAAGTCCTATGTGAGGCGACCCCGAATCCCGAGTTTCGGCTCGATAGGTCATTTGGCGTCCGAGAAAAACCCTAATTGGTGCTGAAAATCCACTTTTTTCCATGCCTTGCTACGGGGTCCTTGAACGAGCTATCGGACAGAAACGTTGGGGTCCGTCTCTATGGGCCGAGCCGGTTTCAATGCACCTAGCCTTGCGTCTCTGAGACTTTTCTAAACGTCGTCATTTTCGTAATGGTCAAAATGAATTGAAGGTATTGCAAATGTACGAGGCTGTTTCTCGGTCCGAGAACCGTCTAGAGCCACGTAACTCACCACGCACCATCGACCGGAGGTCTAGAACAGGTTTCTAAAGTTTCGGAACTCTAGGTCTGACGGTTCTTTTTTAGCTCGAACAAAGCTAACTATTGCAGCCACTGTCTGTCTCTACGCACCCCAATACGTCCCTCCATTCAAGTTGTGTTTTAGTGTGATTTTTTTTTCCTTTGAATTTTTTGGGGAAAAATGACTGATTTACAGTTCATGGGGGTTGCCTAATCACATATATGAAGTTTTGGACAGATCTGACTTTTTTAACCCTTCGAAACAGCCCCTGAGACACCATTTAAGGCACTTCCGGTTGGCACAGGAAGCTATAATTCACCACATATCCTCATTGGGGTATGTTTTTACAGAATCCTGAGTTTTAAGTCTTTACGTTAAGAACTGAGTTATTTACGGAGGGTTTAGTATGTGTGTGTTATTTCAGAAAATCATAGAAAATCACAGAAATCTCGCAGAGCTCCGCAGCACACTTTAAAAAGATTCGTATGAACACCCTGCAACTGGATCTGTAACCGTTGAAAAAAAAAAACGCCTATTTGTGACCATCACCAAGATGTCATTGTTCCGTTTCTCTTAAATGACGATAGATAAATGGCTGTTTTTTTTTTTATTGACACCGGAGGCTCCTTGACTTTGACCTGAAGTGGAAAAATAATTTCTCTATTTCCATTTAGGACCTTTAATCCCAGAAAAACGGCCATAACTCAAAAACCGTCGAGGCCTGGACGCCATCTTGTTCGGGGCCAACTGCCCATTATGCCAAACCTACGCTCACCGAGTTTCGGCTTCGAAATATTTTCCGTTTTCGAGATAAGGCCCCGTCGTGATTCGTGATGTTTTGCCAAATTGCCATATGATTCCGTATGCCCTCTTGTGGGAAATTCCGGGACAGCGGAAAAACGGTCAAAAACTTGTTTATTTTATAAAACGGAAACCGAATGTCCGACAAAGTTCATTTGATGACTTCCCGGTAGGTCTGGCCCTACCGCACGGCCCGACGCCGACCGCGAATTTTACAAACGATTTCGGACGTCTAGTAAGGGACCGTACATTTGCAATATGGACTTTCTCACTGATCATACACGAAATGCCAAAATGTTCCCTTAAGGTATGTTAATGTGTGGCCAAACAGGATGGAAGACCATCATGTGAGTGGTTATATTTGCCAATATGTTGCCACAGGTTTACTATCTAGGTCTAGGATGTCAACGAAATGTGTCAGTCCCCTCTACCTCTAGACACTTCTCATAGCCCTAGAATAATGATCTGATGGGTACAAGCTGCCTCTCGGTATACAACTTAACTTACACCCATACCTATGAAACGGTCAGCTGTAATGAACCTTATCTCATCCCCAACTCAGATTTAACTCAAATTCATCAGCATCTGTACATTTTTACAACAGCTATCCTTTCCTTACAAGAGATGAAAAACAAACTGATAATAGGAAGCTAAAATGAAATTCAACTAATCTCAGCACCCTCCAAGACTACACCTCAACTAACCTGCTGTATATTATTGATCAACTGACATATTGTTTATACAATTACACGTTCATAGTGACAAAAAAACATGTAGGTGTAGACGTGGACACTTCGCTTGAATGACAGATAGGAAACAATAACCAGATTGTTTTCTTTCAAAACATGTGTAAACTTTGAACAGGGGGGGGTAGGCCTTAATTACAATCTAAACATAACATGCCTCCCCTCCAGAACACTTGATCACTGTTAAACATTCTTCAAATGGACTCAAACACGTCAATGATTGTTTAATGGGGGTCTAAAACACAGAAAGGAAGACAGTGGACCTGACACACACAACCTGTTCAAACTGCTGCCTCGTCTAAATCCTGTGGTCCAATGGGCTACTATGAATCACTAACAGATGTGGCTGTCACTCCTCCTGTCATCCCATGGTTGGAGAACTAGAATGGGCAACTGAGTGGAACTGGAAAGCAGGTTTGGTAATACTGTTTTACAGACCCGAACACCTAGATGTAAGCTAAAGCAGAAATGCAGCCTAGATCAAGGACAGAGGGGTGACTCCTTCCTCGCCTAGACACCGAGGTAGAATATCCCATCAACAGGGTTGGGATGACAACTGTCACGATAACTTCTTATCAATAGGGCTGTAAGTGATATTGAAGTGAGATACCTTTAGAGACAGTAAATCTTCTTTAGATGAGGGAGCGTGGACATCTTTGAAATGTTGAGAATACACATGGGGCTCATCAGGCTACCAGTTTGTTGTAAAACTACCGGCTCTATCCCTTCACCTTGGCTTGGACAGCATCTGCCAGACTGCCAACCAGCATAGTTATTTTTAACTAGGCTACTCATCGTAGAATGATCATTGGAGCTAATGGTTATTGTCCTTATTCTAATTAGGCTAGTGGCCAGTTAGCACCTTACAGCATCTTGTTTGTTTGGTCAAAAGTTAAAATAATTCTAACCATTAGAAGGAACCCCGTTTACTCTTGATATCTATTAGGCTACTGTTAATTTTTTTTTATTGAATTCGGGGGTTAGCCCTGACCAGGACTCAAACCTGGGTACAGGGGCTGTCAAGTTAACACCATTACGCCAAGCGATCCCTGATGAAGTGTTTACGTGTTGGTTTAAGGTCAGTACATTACACCCTTCCTTCAGGAAAGCGTGTCCCCAAATTTCTCAATACTAAATCCCTAGAACTGAGACGATAAGTGACTATCGACACATCATCCCGGTCACTTATCGCAGGCAATGTGCTGATATCGTTCATTGTGATAAGAAGCCTTTACTAGAGAAATGTGATAGTGGGCTACAAACATCAAAACTAGTAGCTTAAAGGATAATAAAAAAATGTAAACGGTGCAGCACATTGTTATAAAAGTATCATTATATTATTGTGTAACATCACCATTAACTTACATCTGGGTTTCTCTCCAGGACAGAGTGGCCATTTCACTGTGCAGGCACTACTTTGTCTGGTATCTTTTTGGTTTACAAATTATTTTGCTGGTGATAAAACTATTATGGTCAGCATTTGTCTTTATTGAATAAATCATCTAAATGGGTATATTTAAAATGCTGTACGGAAGCATTCATGTTGAAACGTTTTAGGGTTAGGCTAATCATATTTAGCCTACCTATAGGCCTTTGGTATCTTCCAGGTATGGCAGGGCTATATAAAAAGGGTTAGGGTTAGGGTTAGGGTTAGGCTAATCATATTTAGCCTACCTATAGGCCTTTGGTATCTTCCAGGTATGGCAGGGCTATATAAAAAGGGTTAGGGTTAGGGTTAGGGTTAGGCTAATCATATTTAGCCTACCTATAGGCCTTTGGTATCTTCCAGGTATGGCAGGGCTATATAAAAAGGGTTAGGGTTAGGGTTAGGGTTAGGCTAATCATATTTAGCCTACCTATAGGCCTTTGGTATCTTCCAGGTATGGCAGGGCTATATAAAAAGGGTTAGGGTTAGGGTTAGGGTTAGGCTAATCATATTTAGCCTACCTATAGGCCTTTGGTATCTTCCAGGTATGGCAGGGCTATATAAAAAGGGTTAGGGTTAGGGTTAGGGTTAGGCTAATCATATTTAGCCTACCTATAGGCCTTTGGTATCTTCCAGGTATGGCAGGGCTATATAAAAAGGGTTAGGGTTAGGGTTAGGGTTAGGCTAATCATATTTAGCCTACCTATAGGCCTTTGGTATCTTCCAGGTATGGCAGGGCTATATAAAAAGGGTTAGGGTTAGGGTTAGGGTTAGGCTAATCATATTTAGCCTACCTATAGGCCTTTGGTATCTTCCAGGTATGGCAGGGCTATATAAAAAGGGTTAGGGTTAGGGTTAGGGTTAGGCTAATCATATTTAGCCTACCTATAGGCCTTTGGTATCTTCCAGGTATGGCAGGGCTATATAAAAAGGGTTAGGGTTAGGGTTAGGGTTAGGCTAATCATATTTAGCCTACCTATAGGCCTTTGGTATCTTCCAGGTATGGCAGGGCTATATAAAAAGGGTTAGGGTTAGGGTTAGGGTTAGGCTAATCATATTTAGCCTACCTATAGGCCTTTGGTATCTTCCAGGTATGGCAGGGCTATATAAAAAGGGCTATTAGGGTTAGGGTTAGGGCTATATAAAAAGGGTTAGGGTTAGGGTTAGGGTTAGGCTAATCATATTTAGCCTACCTATAGGCCTTTGGTATCTTCCAGGTATGGCAGGGCTATATAAAAAGGGTTAGGGTTAGGGTTAGGGTTAGGCTAATCATATTTAGCCTACCTATAGGCCTTTGGTATCTTCCAGGTATGGCAGGGCTATATAAAAAGGGTTAGGGTTAGGGTTAGGGTTAGGCTAATCATATTTAGCCTACCTATAGGCCTTTGGTATCTTCCAGGTATGGCAGGGCTATATAAAAAGGGTTAGGGTTAAAAAGGGTTAGGGTTAGGCTAATCATATTTAGCCTACCTATAGGCCTTTGGTATCTTCCAGGTATGGCAGGGCTATATAAAAAGGGTTAGGGTTAGGGTTAGGGTTAGGCTAATCATATTTAGCCTACCTATAGGCCTTTGGTATCTTCCAGGTATGGCAGGGCTATATAAAAAGGGTTAGGGTTAGGGTTAGGGTTAGGCTAATCATATTTAGCCTACCTATAGGCCTTTGGTATCTTCCAGGTATGGCAGGGCTATATAAAAAGGGTTAGGGTTAGGGTTAGGGTTAGGCTAATCATATTTAGCCTACCTATAGGCCTTTGGTATCTTCCAGGTATGGCAGGGCTATATAAAAAGGGTTAGGGTTAGGGTTAGGGTTAGGCTAATCATATTTAGCCTACCTATAGGCCTTTGGTATCTTCCAGGTATGGCAGGGCTATATAAAAAGGGTTAGGGTTAGGGTTAGGGTTAGGCTAATCATATTTAGCCTACCTATAGGCCTTTGGTATCTTCCAGGTATGGCAGGGCTATATAAAAAGGGTTAGGGTTAGGGTTAGGGTTAGGCTAATCATATTTAGCCTACCTATAGGCCTTTGGTATCTTCCAGGTATGGCAGGGCTATATAAAACGGTTTTGAAGTGAAGTGTCAGAGTGACTTTCATAACAGCTTAGGATCATTTACGCAGCAGGCGTTTAAAAAAAAGTGTGTTAGGGTTAAGAAAATAAAAACCATACAAGACAACAACAAAAAAGCCTGGTGCCATGACTCCCTCCTTCCACTCCACCAAGTGGTTGCCAGTGCCATCCTTAAGAGTCACAACATATTTCAAGTTAATTTCGCAAGAGGTCCTAGGTCTCTTTCTTACATTTCAGTAGAAGACCCACCACTCTGGCTCTCTTTCCCCTCAGACTGGTCTGATAGACCAGACATAACATAGTACATATAAATCCGGGATATTGAAATGTCAATATGTTTGTTATGGTTACGTAAGACAGAAGGTTACTTAAGGTAAAGATGAAAGGAGGGTGGTTGGTCAGGGTGGACATATGTGAACAGCTGGCAACCCAAAGGTTGCGTGTTCAAATCTCATCACGGACAACTTCACGATTTTATCAACTGCATATAACTTTTTAGCTAACCCTTCCCTAACTCTTTAACCTAACACCTACATTTAACCCTAACCCATAACCTAGCTAACGTTACCCACAACAAATTGTAATTTGTAACATTTCAAACGTTTTGAAAATCCGTAACATATACGAATTGCCATTGTAATTCGTAACATACCATACGAAACATATCATGCTAAAGCAATGTTTTGGATATACATACAGAATAATACGAAATGCTGAGACCAGGTTGCCAGCTTCCCTCAATTCCCAAGAGTCGTGAGCACGCTCTTCCCGCAACTCTGCAAACTGATTGGAGCGCTAAGCGAGGAAGTCAGCCGCACTCTTACTGTCATCCCAGAGTTTATTTACATTTCCGCTACCCGCTGTAAGGTTACTCTACCCACATTCCCTTTTACCGCTGTCAGAGATCAATCAACGCGCCAGGTAGATGCCAAAATGCCCGCCCAATATGAAATAATTTGTAACCTAATCAGCCAGACAAAAACAAACCAGGGCCTAACATCAGCCATATGCCTACCACAATCTTCAATTGCCTAATCGGAGGATAAATACAGTTGGTTACATTAGTAATTTAAAACACTCAAAATACCTGAAGTTGAAACAATACATCTCATTCAGTGTAAGTATGAGCATTCCCGTGAAGATCGTCTTTAATGCCAATGCAAGGTTGTTTCAAGAATTGTCAGTACATTGTTGGATGAGTAGGGAAAACAGAAAAAGTTTTTTTTTAAACTGGGCATACTACATTATTAACATGCTGGCATTGTCTCCCATAATAATACTGATTATATGCTTTAAATCTTAAATGGAATAACATCTATCAAAGGAAATACTGGTAGGACTGGAAACCATTCCAGATCAGTTTACAGTACAACACTGACACCTGCTGGACAAGTACACTACAGCACCAGTATTTGAGGACACCAGTAAATTCACCCAGGACTCAGGTGTAGGATGAACTTTCCCCTAAACACTGATCTAATGGTCATTATAAACTGGGTGGTTCAAGCCCTGAATGCTAATTGGCTGAAAGCTGCAGTACATCAGTATGACAAAACATTTTTACTGCTCTAATTAAGTTGGTAAACAGTTTATAATAGCAATAAGCACCTCAGGGGTTTGTGATATATGGCCAATATACACCACGGCTAAGGACTGTGTCCTAGCACTGTGCTTAGAACAGCCCTTAGCCGTGGTATATTGGCCATATACCACACCACCTCAGGCCTTATTGCTTAAGTTGAAACCATTTAACAGACACAGACAGGCATAGTTGAGCCCATGACCATACGGCTTTATTTCAAGATGTGGAGGGATACAGCTGCTTATCAGAGCTGGGCAACTACAGACTACAGATTACACTGTGGCTTTGTGACAGACGCATCAAGATTCTCAGCACAGAGGAACATCAGTCATCTCACAGTCAACTACATTTGTGCAAATCTACATTGTGATCTTAGCAGTGTCCTTAATAGACTACCATTTAACATGCAAGAGTATTTCACTTGTAGTCATTCTACTATTCAGATTGCATTGGATCATCTATGGTATGTTAGTTTTCCAGAGTTCATTGTACCTAGAAAGGACAAGGAATTGAAAGTTAAAATCATGCAGACTTAAGTCAAAGTAAGGACAGCAACCTTACTGAAATCAAAGCAGGTCCTATGGTCTTGTTTGTTTTCTTACTCTAAAGCTTTTGGGGGGCATTTTTTTTACCCAATAATAATAGCAATCCTAGAGAAAAACAAAGAGGAAGAGCAAATCAAGACAGGAGCAGGGTTTGTTGTAATATATGGGGTGAAACATACTTCAAATGGGCCATGCTATCTGGTATCCTTCGGACGTCCCCCCCCCCCATTGAAGTTAAAATGTAAAATGTTAAGGTTAGGGTTATGGGTAGGGACATCCAAAGGAACCAAGATAGCAATGACCCATAAAAATGTGTGCCTTCCTTTCTGTTGAACATTACTGGTCTTGACACTGACAACGGTGTACAAAAGAACAACTGATTTATGCAAACCACAACCAATGGCGATATAGGGAAACAGTGGTGGGCCAAAGAGAAATGGCTCAAAAATATAAAATGTTTACATTTTTAGGCTTCACATGCATCTCTGAATGCACTTATTCCTATGGAAAAATGGCACTTACATTTTTCAGTTTTGATTGCTTCTTTTGCACTTAAAATGCTTGATGGGTTATTTGCACATTTCATACCAAAATGAAATGTGAAATATGGTTAGATCATTTGGCACAGAACGGTTAAAAAGGCCACTATGTTTGAGATAGACAGTAGTAAAGAGTTGTAGAGACGCTGTCTAAAAGCAAAGAGGTCTTTTTCACAGTAATAACCCAGAACGCTACATTCTGGGTCCACAAATCAAATCCTAAATGGATTTTCCATCTGTGGCACAAGCTTATAGATCTGTGCCACTGAGTCAAAACACTTATGATTGAAGATTGCAGGGTTCTCCAACTCTGGTCCTGGAGAGCCATTAGGTGTGCTGGCTTTTGTTCCAGCCCGAACACGTCTGATTTAGCTAAACGTGATCCAGATTGAAGACCATGAGTAGTTGATCGATTGTGTTGAGGCTGGGTTGGAACAAAACCCTGCTTTTCCCGTATCTCTCCAGGAGTGGAGTTGGGGATTCCTGTTCTAGAGAGACAACTATTGGAAAAAGGAGACCGCTAGCCTTGGTACTGACAGCTACAGTAGAATGAGACGAGCACCCAGTCTAGGAGAGGAGCAAATTATTACAAAATAAGATACACATTTTTTGCACCCCCCCCCCCCCCCACCACCAAAAAAAATAATTTAAATTTTTTTTAACTTTTCACATCCTCACACTCAGTCTTCATTTATTTACCGCGCCATGCCACGATTCAAATCAAACCCCCCATAGCAATGTTTACACAGCATCTTGGTTTTACAAATTACTGCACATATACACACACACAGATTATCTTAAACTGGAAGCATCTACCTGTGGAGTCTAGCTGGTGTTGGTAGGGATTTTATTTGACCATGGGGAAAAAGAGCTACTGCGTAAATACTACAGGGTTCGATTGAATTGAGCCCAAAGCCATAAAAAAATAACCATGGAACCAAGGACCAGGCATGGTACCGCCATTCCCTGGACCCGAGCCTGCCTGGTCTCTATATGTACAGGTGTGGATGGGACCTGGTCTAGCTGGCCATGCTGGAAAGGACAGAACTATGGAGCTCTCCAACCATATTATAACTATCAGACATTAAACTGATAAGAACAGATCCTACATTTGATCTAAGCCAAAACGCAGTAAACTCAGAACAAACATCCCATTTACTTGCTCATTTGTTCTGTCCCTTTCAGAATGACCCTCTAGTGACTGCCATGTGGAATGGGAAATAAATATATAATACAGATTTGTACAGGGTGATAAAGGGGAAGAGGGTATCAGAATGGGGATGGGGGGGCACAGTGTAGGTTTAGGAGGGGTGTTCTCCTTTCTCCTCTTCGGGTCTTACCCAGTACCCTGCTTCCCATGACTCTGTTCCCCTAACGCTGGTCCTCTCTGGGTGAGGGGTTGGAACCAGGATGTAGTGGTCAGAGTTATGAGAGGCGCAGACAGGAACCAGCTCAGAGGACCCTGGATCTCTTGCTGGTTAGTGACCCATGCTAACAGATGGGGAGAAGGAGATACAGACAGAGAGAGAACAAGAGGGATATAGAGTGAATCAGAGAAAGACGAAAATAAACATATATGGTAGTGTTTTATTAGGATCCACATTAGTCATTCCTGAAGCAGCAGATACTCTTCCTGGAGTCCACACAGAACATCAATAGACTGTTCTACATGCATAAGACACAATTAGATCCAAAACAAGGTCCTACGGACAGTTGCACGCATGTATACACTATATATACACAAAAAGTAGGTGGACACCCCGTGAAATTTGTGGATTCGGCTATTTCAGCCCCACCCATTGCTGACAGGTGTATCAAATTGAGCACAACGCCATGCAATCTCCATAGACAAACATTGGCAGTAGAATGGCATTACTGAAGAGCTCAGTGACTTTTAACGTGGCTGTCATAGGATGCCACCTTTCCAACAAGTCAGTTTGTCAAATGTCTGTCCTGGTCGACTGTAAGTGCTGTTATTGTGAAGTGGAAACGTCTAGAAGCAAAAGTGGCTCAGCCGCAAAGTGGTAGTTCCAAACTGCCTCTGGAAGCAACGTCAGCACAATAACTGTTCGTCAGGAGCTTCCTGTAATGGGTTGACATGGCCGAGCAGCCGCACACAAGTCTAAGATCACTATGCGCATTGCCAAGCATTGGCTGGAGAGGTGTAAAGCTCACTGCCATTGGACTCTGGAGCAGTGGAAATGCGTTCTCTGGAGTGATGAATCACGCTTCGCCATCTGGCAGTCCGAAATCTGGGTTGCCAGGAAAAAAAACACTAACTGCCCGAATGTATAGTGCCAACTGACGGATGATGGAGGAGGAATAATGGTCTGGGGCTGTTTCATGGTTCGGGCTAGACCCCTTAGTTCCATTGAAGGAAAATCCTTTACGCTACAGCATACAATGGCATTCTAGATGATTCTGTACTTCCATCTTTGTGGCAACAGTTTGGGGGAGGCCCTTTCCTGTTTCAGCATGACAATGCCCCCATGCACAAAGCAAGGTCCATTCAGAAATGGTTTGTTGAGAACGGTGTGGAAGAACTTGACTTCCCTGACCTCAACCCCATCGAACACCTTTAGGATGAATTGGAACGCAGACTGCGAGTCAGGCCTAATCACCCAACATCAGTGCCCGACCTCACGAATGCTCTTGTGGCTGAATGGAAGTCCCTACAGCAATGTTCCAACATCTAGTGGAAAGCCTTCCCAGAAGAGTGGAGGCTGTTATATTAGCAAAGGGGGGACCAACCCCATATTAATGCCCATGATTTTAGAATGAGATGTTCAACAAGCAGGTGTCCACATACTTTTGGTCAGGTAGTGTACATAATGTGTTATGGGTGTGCTTTTTTAAAACTTTCCTCAGAACAAACAGGCGAGAACAAAAAGAGTAGAGTATTAGAAAGACAGTGTTTTTCTCCTACCTTAGCCTGCTTGTAAAAGTGGGGAGCAAGCTCGACCAACCAGGAGGACTCGACAGCTGTGACATCACGCATGTAGTACTTAGAGGTCTGCACGACTTCATTGAAGACAACCCTGGGGGAGGACAAGGCAGTGTTAGACGCATATATAGGAGATTCATTCCTCTCCTCTGAGACCCAGACATATTTGATCTATTCCAGAGCTCAAACACCTGATTCAGTCAACTATTCATTATGCCCTTGATGAATCAGCTGAGCTAGTTTAGGGCTACAACAACATAATGAAACCTCTGGGGTCCCCGGGGAGAGGTTTGAGAACCCTTGGACCAATGTAAAAGCCAAATCCTCACCACTTCGTAGGCTTTTCTCCAAACAGCACGGAGTTTGGATGGATGTGAAGCTCTCTGTCATCCCGTAGAGTCCTGGGAAACAGAAGGTGTGAGGAAGGGATGAATTAACTGTGGAGACATTGAACTTAGTCAAGGCAAAAGCAATGAGCAACAGACAATAGTGTTTCAGGTAGTTGGTAGTCACCTGTAGGATCCTGAGTGGTGCATGCGGGCAGCGTTGGCAAAAAACCCAGACACAATGCATCTCAGGATCACATCCGGGTCACCTGGACAAGACAAAAAACCAATTCAATTTGAACACCGTAAAGAGGTGCACATAAAGGATACAAACAGGACAGAAATGTGGGGTATACACACCTTCGCTGGAGGTGCGTGGCACCTTGAATTTATTCATGAGTCGCCTGAGCTGTTCTCGTACAGTCATGGCTCGCTGCAGACCCTTGTAGTTGAGGAAGTGTTCCTGACACCACTGAGAGCTCTTCTGGTGCTAGATGGACGAGGTGGGGGGTTAGAGACAAACCAGTTTTAGGTTAAAACCATTTAGGTTTTATTCCCTCTGGAAAATAACACGGGTACTTACAATGAACAAAAATATAAACACAACATGTAAAGTGTTGGTCCCATGTTTCATGAGCTGAAATCCCAAAAAATGTTCCATACGCACAAAAAGCTTATTTCTCTCAAATTCTGTGCACAAATGTTTACATCCCTGTTAGTGAGCATTTCTCCTTTGCTAGGAAAATCCATCCACCTGACAGGTATGGCATATCAAGAAGCTGATTAAACATGATCATTACACAGGTGCACCTTGTGCTGGGGATACTAAAAGGCCACTCTAAAATGGGCAGTTTTGTCACAGAACAAAATGCCACAGATGTCTCAAGTTGAGGAAGCGTGCAATTGGCGTGCTGAAATGTCCACCAGAGCTGATACCAGAGAGTTGATTGTTCATTTCTCTACCATAAGCTACCTCCAACATCGTTTTCGAAAACTCTATGCAAAGGAGATATGTCGCGCTGCACGAGACAAATGGTGGTCACAACAGATTTCTGATCCACACCCCTACCTAAGGTATCTATCTGTATGCGTAACTGTATTCCCAGTCATGTGAAATCCATAGATTAGGACCTAATATATTTATTTAAAATGACTGATTTCCTTATATGTACAATTTTTGAAATTGTTGCATGCTGCATTTATATTTTTGTTTAGTATAGTTTTCAGGAATGCAAATGATTAGTAAAGCTGATCTTTAGCACCAAGTCCTGAAAATATATAAATCTAAAATGTTATATCATTCAGCAGAGTGCTTTACTGTTCATGGACCATGTTCATATAAAAAGATTCAGGTTGATCGCTGCTAAACGGAAGGCTTCATTCCTAGCAGTGGCCCATACAGTGGCAGTGCCCACCTTGATGAAGGCTTCGTAGACATTGAGCATGGTGAGATGATCTCCTTCCGCCACAGCAAACTTCCGATGCTCCCGCGCCTATGGAGGAGGGAGGAGGATGGGAGCAGAGAGAGAAACATGCAGACAGAGGGGGAGACGAGAGGTGATTAGGATGGTAGATGCCGTGCTTCTCGAAGCACAGACAGACATACAGATCTGCACAACAGAATGTTTTAGACTGGGCATTCAACATGAAGACATCTGCAACACTCACTGCTGGTTTCTTCTGATTGGCTGGCACCATGAAGATGTTTTGGATCTGCATCATGGCTGCTATGGTAACAATCTCCTTGGAACAGCCAAAGTTTCCTGACTCCAGCAGCATCTTGGCAAACATGGGGCTGAGGGGGAACTCTGCCATACGCACGCCCATAGGGTCAGTCAGACGACCATACTGGTCCAGACCCCCCAGGGCGTAGAGCAGCTCCAGTGCTTGGACCATGGACTGGGCTGGAGGAGGCTAGAGTAGGAACAATTATAAAGTTAGTTTAATACACAGGCTATCAAAGTTAATAATTTGTTGACAACCAGTTTTGGTGCTCTTTGAGTCAATTCACCATCTTTTAGAATTGTGAGCCTTTCACAGTGCTCTTAATCTTGTGTACAGACTACTTCAGCATCTGTCCAAATTCCGAAAATGTTTAGATCTGAGTAAACCCAAGATTACAGTGCTCAAAACAAAGTACACACATTGTATTGGATGGACTCACAGAGAGAAAGCTGAATCGCAGCACGTTGTCTATGCCCAGAGCTTTGAGCTGCAGGATGACAGGGGCCAGGTTGGTACGCTGCATCTCAGGAACCGTGGACGCAGGCAGCTTCTCAAAATCCTCCTCTGGAGCACACAGACAGGTCAGAACACACACCACAGCACAGGGCTGATCTGAGCAAGCTTAGAGCTGTCTTGACACTTTTCCCCCACACCGATGGCCTTTTCCGATAACACACACAGAGACCCCACTCCCTCCCTCACACATACACACCTGTGTATAGTCTGAAGCACTTCCCGGCTCGGTTGCGTCCCCCTCGTCCTGCCCTCTGACTGGCTGAGGCCTTGGAAATGGGCGTGACCACCAGCGACTCGATGGCAGTGCAAGGGTTGTACGCCCGCAGCTTGACAAACGCACAGTCGATCACAAACACGACGCCGTTGATGGTGATGGACGTCTCTGCTATGTTAGTGGCCACCACCACCTTAGAGAACCAGAGAGAGCGCTTTAACATAGACCACCCACTCCTGTATATCCAATACAGGGCTTTTATAAAGCACATGCTTCAGCCACTCAGATCATTTCATCCTGTGGCAAAGTGTTTTCATGGCTCGGTCCTCTTAAGGAAGCTTACCGTATACCCATGGTTGTCCTATGTCCAAGCGGAGGTATAAAAGCATTCTTTGCCATCTGAGGGCTTGACAAACTTTTTTTTGCCACTTGTCCTTCAGATAATTAGGAAAGATTTTTTTACTTGTCCAAATGTTAAAGTCACCCGTCACGTTACTCCCACCCCTAGAAAAGGGTCTCCAACACCAGCCCGCGGGCCGACAGTTGGCGAATACTGCTGCAAATGTTTAAAAAACGCAATTGGCAGGAAAACACCGTTCTCAAAAGCCCACAGATTAAAATATCCATCAGAAATTAAGGGGAGATCTAATGATGCATCAACTAGCATGGTTCACTAATATGACTAGGATTATCATCAACTAGCATGGTTCACTAATATGACTAGGATTATCATCAACTAGCATGGTTTGCTAATATAACTAGGATTATCATCAACTAGCATGGTTCACTAATATGACTAGGATTATCATCAACTAGCATGGTTCACTAATATGACTAGGATTATCATCAACTAGCATGGTTCACTAATATGACTAAGATTATCATCAACTAGCATGGTTCACTAATATGACTAGGATTATCATCAACTAGCATGGTTCACTAATATGACTAGGATTATCATCAACTAGCATGGTTCGCTAATATGACTAGGATTATCATCAACTAGCATGGTTCACTAATATGACTAGGATTATCATCAACTAGCATGGTTTGCTAATATGACTAGGATTATCATCAACTAGCATGGTTCACTAATATGACTAGGATTATCATCAACTAGCATGGTTTGCTAATATGACTAGGATTATCATCAACTAGCATGGCATGGTTCACTAATATGACTAGGATTATCATCAACTAGCATGGTTTGCTAATATGACTAGGATTATCATCAACTAGCATGGTTTACTAATATGACTAGGATTATCATCAACTAGCATGGTTTACTAATATGACTAGGACTATCATCAACTAGCATGGTTCACTAATATGACTAGGATTATCATCAACTAGCATGGTTCACTAATATGACTAGGATTATGCCTTTGGCTGCTGGACAATAAAATAACATTGATTTAAAACCAATAGAACATGAGAAAAATGCTGGTTTCAATGTCATATTAAGCATTATAAAATACACTACATGTCCAAAAGTATCTCATTCCAAAATCATTAATATGGAGTTGATCCCCCCTTCGCTGCTGTAAGAGCCTCTCCTCTTCTGGGAAGGCTTTCCACTAGATGTTGGAACATTGCTGCAGGGACTTGCTTCCATTCAGTCACAAGAGCATTAGTGAGGTCGGGCACTGATGTTGGGTGATTAGGCCTGGCTCACAGTCGGCGTTCCAATTCCATCCCGTGTTCGACAGGGTTGAGGTCAGGGCTCTGTGCAGGCCAGTCAAGTTCTTCCACACCCATCTTGACAAACCATTTCTGAATGGACCTCACTTTGTAGACGGGGGCATGGTCATGCTGAAACAGGAAAGGGCCTCCACAAAACTGTTGCCACAAAGATGGAAGTACAGAATCATCTAGAATGTCATTGTGCTGTAGCGTAAAGGATTTTCCTTCACGGAACCATAAAAAACAGCCCCAGATCATTATTCCTCCTCCACAAAACTTCACAGTTGGCACTATGCGTTCGGGCAGGTAGCTTTCCCCTGGCATCCGATAAATGCAGATTTGTCTGTCGGACTGCCAGATGGCAAAGTGTGCATCACTTCAAAGAACAGGTTTCCACTGCTCCAGAGTCCAATGGTGGCGAGTTTTACACCTCTCCAGCCCGAAGCTTGGCATTGCGCATGGTGATTTTAGGCTTGCTGCGGCTGCTCGGCCATGTCAACCCAATTCATGAAGCTCCCAACGAACAGTTATTGTGCTGACGTTGCTTCCAGAGGCAGTTAGGAACTCGTAGCAAGTGTTGTAACTTGAGGACAGAATTTTTACGCGCTTCAGCACTTAGTAGTCCCATTCTGTGAGTTTGTGTGGCGCTAGCAGGGCATAAATTTGACGAACTACCTAGTTGGAAAGGTGGCATCCTATGACGGTGCAACATTGAAAGTCACTGAGCTCTTCAGTACGGGCCATTCTACTGCCAAAGTGTGTCTATGGAGATTGCATGCCTGTTTGCTCAATTGTATACACCTGTCAGCAATAGGTGTGGCTGAAATAGCAGAATGCACTAATTTGAAAAGATGTCCAAATACATTTGGCCATGTAGAGTAATTCCCTCAACATTTCTATGGTCGTATTTTAGGCTACTTTGAAACAAGTTAAGACATGCTTCATAAAATGACATAAAACATCCAGGTTTTAAAACAAATCATTTTATGGTTAAATAGTTTCAACATGATGACCGCCTCCACTAACGTGACCATTTGACCTGAACACTACCGTTCCTCGAGTCAACAGAATCAACTAGCATTATCTTTATTCTGTACAGGCTTCCTTCATTTCACTCTGTCATTTACAATAGTATTGTGGAGTAACTACAATGTTGTTGATTTGATCCATCCTCAGCGTTCTCCGGTCAGTCATTAAACACCAACCTTTTAAAGTCACCACTGGCCTCATGGTGAAATCCCTGAGTGGTTTCCTTCCTCTCCAGCAACTGAGTTAGGCCCCTGTGTCCTTGAAGTGACTGGGTATATTGATACACCATCCAAAGTGTAATTAATAACTTCACCATGCTCAAAAGGGATATTCAATGTCTGCTTTGTTAAATTTACCAATAGGTCTGACTTTAACTGACTTGTCCGGCCCATACAGATCCAAACACGACTGCTGCAGTAGAGAAATACATTTTATGCCAGCAGCATACCACCCTGCATACCACTGCTGGCTTGCTTCTGAAGCTAAGCAGGGTTGGTCCTGGTCAGTCCCTGGATGGGAGCCCAGATGCTGCTGGAAGTGTTGTTGGAGGGCCAGTAGGAGGCACTCTTTCCTCAGGTCTAAAAAATATCCCAATGCCCCAGGGCAGGTATTGGGGACACTGCCCTGTGTAGGGTGCCATCTCTCAGATGGGACGTTAAACGAGTGTCCTGACTCTCTGGGATCATTAAAGATCCCATGGCACTTATTGTAAGAGTAGGGGTGTTAACCTCGGTGTCCTGGCTAAATTCCCAATCTAGTCACCTAATAATCCCCAGTTTACAGTTGGTTCCTTCATCCCTCTCCCCTGTAACTATTCCCCAGGTTGTTGCTGTAAATGAGAGTGCTTTTCACAAGAGCAGCACTTTTTCTTGGTCAATCATAAGTCATCAAAGCGGCAATAGGCTACAGTCATAGAGCATCGCTCAGTGTGTGGCAAAAGTTAGGAGATATCTAATCAGTGAAAGATGGAATTAAAATTACGGAGTAAAAAGGAGAAGGATAGGCTACAACGACCAAGAGCAAACAGGTAGGCAGGCTGCTACTTAATATTCTGAATGGAGTTATTTGTAACTAAAATGAGAAAGTGTATGAAGTGCAGCATCAGTTAGCCTAGCTAGCTAGCTTAACTAGCTTCTCCTGGTTCGATGCAATCCAAGACAGGTACTATGCAATCATATTTGATGATAAATAACCTAGCTATGGCAGCCCTTAGTCTATTATAGCGCGAGTCGGCTTGGTTGGTTTCCGTCTCTCCTCCCCCTCCTCCCTCACAGTATGCCCCCTCCCCCGTCTGCTAGTGGAACCTCTCTCCCTCCTTGTGTGCTTTATCAGCTCTGGTTAATAAAGTAGCTTTTCTGATGCTTTGTTCACCTGGAGCGGACTGGGATCCACCTAGGACTATATGGAAGGAGTCTAGATGTCCTTGGGTTCGTTTGGAATGGCTCTCTATATTTTTAAAAAGTATGCTTATCGGGTCCAGGTGGGAAAGACCCAGGTCTATTTCAGAACCGGTCCAACTTTTTGGATCCGTGAAGACCACTGTGTGAAATCTTTCTGAAGTCCCTGTAGGCTTTTTTTTATTTATGTACATAAAAAAATGTATTCCAATGTTAGCCTCTCTGATCAGAGTAATTATTTGATATTGGGATGTGTGATTTTTTTCTCTTGTCCATTTAGACAACCAAAATCTATATTCTTCTTGTCCAACAATAAATAAATAAATCCATTAGTTTTTACTTGTCCCGGACAAGAGGACAAGCCTTTATGTTGGACGCTGCATCTCTTCAGGACGCTGATATGATACATGCATCATATGCAGTACCACTAGACCAGCTCTCACCAACCCTGGTCCTGGAGAACTAGAAGATGTGCAGGCTTTTGTGCCAGCCCATTAACAAAACAACTAATTTAACTTTCCATTGATCAGGGTTGATGACCACTGCGTAGGGACATTGGGACGGAGTACAGAGGCAGATTGAAATTCACCTTGCGGACAGTAGGGGGCGTCCTCTCAAACACCTTCATCTGGTCAGTGTAGGGCAGGCCTGCGTACATGGGCAGCACCTTGAGGTATTTCTTCATGCCGAGACGGCCCAGAGCCCTGGCCTGCTCCTGGAGCAGAGACACCACCTTCTCTACTTCCTCCTACAGGACACACACAGGTCACACACAGGTCACATGACAACAAGTACCCAGTTCAAAATCAAACCGTAAGAGAAACACACCTGTCCAGTGAGGAAGGCCAGAACATCTCCATCATCCTCAGTCTCATGGATCTTCAGCACCGTCTCCACTGTGGCCTTCACATAGTCTGGGACTGGGCTGGGGACAGAGAGATAGGGGAGACAGTGTATAATGACTGGGCTGGGGACACAGTGTATAATAACTGGGCTGGGGACAGAGCGATAGGGGAGACAGTGTATAATAACTGGGCTAGGGACAGAGAGATAGGGGAGACAGTGTATAATGACTGGGCTGGGGACACAGTGTATAATAACTGGGCTGGGGACAGAGCGATAGGGGAGACAGTGTATAATAACTGGGCTGGGGACAGAGAGATAGGGGAGACAGTGTATAATGACTGGGCTGGGGACACAGTGTATAATAACTGGGCTGGGGACAGAGCGATAGGGGAGACAGTGTATAATAACTGGGCTGGGGACAGAGAGATAGGGGAGACAGTGTATAATGACTGGGCTGGGGACACAGTGTATAATAACTGGGCTGGGGACAGAGCGATAGGGGACACAGTGTATAATGACTGGGCTGGGGACAGAGCGATAGGGGAGACCGTGTATAATAACTGGGCTGGGGACAGAGAGATAGGGGAGACCGTGTATAATAACTGGGCTATGGACAGAGAGATAGGGGAGACAGTGTATAATAACTGGGCTGGGGACAGAGAGATAGGGGAGACAGTGTATAATAACTGGGCTGGGGACACAGTGTATAATAACTGGGCTGGGCACAGAGCGATAGGGGAGACAGTGTATAATAACTGGGCTGGGGACAGAGCGATAGGGGAGACAGTGTATAATGACTGGGCTGGGGAAACAGTGTATAATGACTGGGCTGGGGACAGAGAGAAAGAGAGCGCAGACAATGTGAGGAGATGCTCAACTCAGTCTGTCCTGAGCTTGATTAATTCTGACACCAGTGAAACATTAATTATGTGGGGCTGTAGAATGTGATCATATGTGACAGGTTTGGAGACAGAAGAGACGCTCAGAATTCCATGGAATACCTGACAGTGTAGAAGACGTCAACGGGGAAGGTGCGTCCCTCCACCGTCAGAATTCCACACGTGTCCTTGTTAGGATCTCCAGTCTCATTCAGGTTAAAGAACTCTTGGAATTTCTGCAGCCAAGTTGATAACATAGGAGTGGGTTAGATGTAGCCAGGTAAACAGGCTTGTCACTGGCATGACCACAACAAAGGAGTTGTTTGTTTCTAAGACAAAATAGATACTTTATCAAAACTGTATTCGCAAATGTGAAATTTAACTGTACCTAAAGTGAGATTTGGCTGAGCTACACAGGGAACAGAATTACTACAGCAATTCTGAAAAATTCCTAAGAAGCAAAAATTGCTGAGCTGGCGAACATAAAAACCATTTCTGCACAAGACAACAACAAAAAAAATACAGTCTGATGTCCCATCTGGCTTGCTGACTGACGCAGTCATGAGCCGACTGCATCTTCATCTGTCTGCACTATCTTGGTAGTACATTTCAGATGTCAGTGCACTGTGGTCTCTCATGACATCAGCTCATCTCTCCCAGTTCCTTTGTTTCTCTGTACTGAAGCATATCTGTCCATCTTAATGAATCAGAGAATCACCTTGGCATCCAGAGTGGCAGAGGCCACTATCAGCCGGAGGTCTCGGCGCTTCTTCTGAATCTAGAGAAGGATGAAACGAGGAGAAAGCTTTATTTAATTGATTTAATAGATTTCATATGCATTGTTAGCCTAACTGAATGCACGGTCAGTGGAAATACATTACAGTGAAGTAGATAGAGCTGTTAAAGCTGGGAATCCTTAGTTGCTACATACATTTCTTGACTTCTAAATTAAACATACGCCCATTGATTCTTGAAGAACATAACTTATAAATGCCCGATGAGCTTAGTACAACGGCCGCACCCAATCAGAAACGCAAAATATAAGCTTGTTATACTCCAATATTTATTTTATTTCACCTTTATTTAACCAGGTAGGCTAGTTGAGAACAAGTTCTCATTTACAACTGCGACCTGGCAAAAATAAGGCAAAGCAGTCAATATAACATTGCATAGCCTCATAACTCAAGTTTTTATATCATGGATGGTCAGTCCTCTGATCCATAGCTGTGGCTTTGAGTTGAAGAGTGGTTTCATTCCTCCAGGCCCATCCCTCAGCGTTTTACCAGAACATAGGCAAGGTAAACACTTTGCTATCGTTTCAATTAAGGATTCCAGCATTAATAAAGGAGACATGCACAGAAGCTACCTTCTTTAGCAGGCCGATGGCTATGTCCGTGTAAAGGGTTCTTTCATGGGCCTCGTCGAGCATTAGGACACTGAGGAGGAAAGATAGACAGATCCCTGGGGTTAAAACAGGATGAACCCAGACTATGAATCCACCATTGATATTCAGTCTGAGGCTAGTATTGCATAGCCAATACTAGGTCAGTTTGTTAGTGAAGTTATTCACCTGTACTTCTTCAGTAGAGGATCAGCCATCATCTCTCTCACCAGCATCCCATCTGTCAGGAACTGAGAGAGAAAGAGAAAATTCACAAGGAAAACAGCCAACAAAAGGAATTTATGGTACCACTATGTGTCAGGGGACATGGCAGCAGGCTGAGTGTAGTACCTTAATGCGGGTGGCATGGGGGTCAGAGCAGTCATCAAAGCGAATGGTATAGCCCACCTCATGCCCCAACAGGGCTCCACGCTCTTCTGCCAAACGATTGGCTACCTGACAGGAAGAGAGGGGAAACAACCTCAGTCAGGCAGAACTGTCTCTTAAAAAAGTGCCAAAATACAGTTATTTTAATGAAGTTATATCATTTTTTGCAACTCTTTAAAATGATAAAAGGGACTATTTGATATTCAGGGCAGTAAGCGGTCCAAAGGGCCAGCAGAGCTCAAGGAGAATGTGAGGGAGATAAGAGTACTTACTGAGATAGCAGCCACTCTACGAGGCTGTGTCACACCAATCACCTTCCCCTCAGCTGCCCAGCCAGCCTCCAGCAAATACTGAGGTAGAGAAAGAAAGGAAGGGGTAAGAGAGAGGGGAAGAGTGGGATGCAGAAGAGCAAGAGAAAGACAGAGGACAAGGGGGAGTGTGAGAGAGAAAGAGAGCGAGGGGCATCAATATAAAGTCTAGGACAGCCTACTCAGCAGAAATTAAGTCCCACTTGATTTGCTCCGAACCCTGGTTGCATAGAAGAGAAAATGGCTAGTAAGCAGCGGACAAGGTCACTCTCCCGCTCTGTAAGAAGGAAGCTGTGTGAAGGGTATCAGTCCACTGCTGCAGTGTCCTGCCTGGAGGCTGTTCTACTGGCTGGAAAAAAAACTCAGCTTCGCTAGTGGAAGACTGGGGTGTCCATAGTATTCTCCACAGTAATGAGTCAAGTGTTCCCCAACCCCAACTTCTATATTAATCTGTCCTACTTCATGAGAATGGTCAAAATCTTCATATTAAGTTAGAACTAGCCACATATGAACTGCTGCTTGAGCCAACTCTGTCGTTGTCAAGCCTGGCTACTGTATATTAGCTTATCCAAACCTGGGGGATCTGTGTAGTCTTCCCACATCCTGTCTCTCCTACGATGATCACTGTCTGGTAACTCTCCACCAAGTAGAGGATGTTGTTTCTGTGCTGAAAACAACATGGCAGACATGTCAACAGGGCTCCTATGATTTAGTCGAAACAATAAAAAACACTTTACTAATGAGAGTTGATGAGCAACCTTGAAAACAGGAAGTTTCTGTCGCTGCTTCTCGATGGACAGCGCGGTGTGAGGGTTGAAAATGATGGGGGAGCCTGTCGTTTCTGTCGTGACATGCCGCTCCTCCGATATCCCGGGGGCCTCCGAACCTTAGACACAGACGATGATGATGTAGTATAATCAAAGAACGGCGTAAATTCATGATCAACCATAATCAACGTCGCAATGAAACAAATACAACATTGATAAGATTACCTAATACCACAGATTGTTTATCTGCATAGTGAAATGCTGCTGACAGCTTGGATTCAGCTAACGTTTACATAACTAACGCCTGATATGATGACAGGCCAATATAGCTGTAGATATATTGTTACTGCAAAGGGACGTGCAAAATCCCCCTTACCTCCTTATGCATAACCGAGCGGGAACCGAATGATAGTAACTAGCTAGCTAGTTAGTTAGCTACACCCCTTTACATCCTAGCCAATGTGGCTTGACAACGTATGTTTTGTCATGTTGGAAAACTTAAATATGTTCACAATCCTCAAGATAGCAGTAAATAGTTACTAACGTTTCCGTTAGCTAGTTAACGTTATAACTAGCTAGTATCAATGACAATGGACCACAGTAGTAACGTTAGCGATCATAACACAACGCAGGCGGGAAAAAACGTTGGTTATCTGCAATAAATATCTTACGCACTAATTCACATGCACAAATTAATACACTTTTTACGTGAAACGACCAAATGCATGCAATCATTGTCTAATTTAACAATATTGCGCTTACCCGGTTTCCAAAATTTCATCGTGGAGAGGGGGGCCGCCATCTTGGCCTCTACGTCACACATTTTTTTCTAGCCTAATGGTGCATTCAACACAACTGAGAACAAGGAAAAATACGAGGTCAAATCATGACGTCAGTGATTTTCAGGTCAGGAAGTCGGAGCTCAAGCAAGATGCCCGAGTTTATGACTTGGAATTACGAGTTGGATGACCGTTCAAAACAATTTTTCCAGGTTGTGCGCGTTTTTTACGAGTTCCCAGTTGTCTTGAACGCACTGAGGTCGGATGTCGGAGATTTCGATTTCCGAGTACCCAGTTCCTAGTTGTTTTGAACGCGGCATAAAAAAAGTGAGAAAAAAAACATAAAACGCGGTGTTATGAGTATGACGTCATGTTTACGGCGCGATTCCTTGAGTGTTTATTATTTTGACCACAATATGGCACAAATGACCATAGGTTAAAGTCAATGCTTTATGCTATATATATATATATATATATATATATATATATATATATATATATATATAAATATATATATAAAACATTTTAAATGAATGAAATTTGATTTGATTTGATTTATACAGTATTAAGTATTCATCATACCCTTTGACTTATTTCACATTTTATTGTTAAAGCATGAAGATTTTATTTTTTTTCTCAACCATCTACACACAATACCCCATAATGACAAAGTGAAAACATGTTTTTAGAGCTTTTTGCAATGAAATACAGATTTATCTCATTAACATAAGTATTCACACCCCTGAGTCAATACATGTTAGAATCTCCTTTGGCAGTGATTACAGCTATGAGTCTTTCTGGGTAAGTCGCTAAGAACTTTGCACACCTGGATTGTATAATATTATTTTTTTAATTCTTCAAGCTCTGTCAAGCAGTGGCAGACTTACCAGTAGCCAAAAGAGGCAATTGCCTCAGGGCTCACATCATCAAGGGGCCTCCTGAGCTGGGCATAATTTAAAAATAATAATATTAGCAATCATTTAAAAATATATATTTTCTCAGCTTGAGAATCAAATCAAATCAAATGTATTTATATAGCCCTTCGTACATCAGCTGATATCTCAAAGTGCTGTACAGAAACCCAGCCTAAAACCTCAAACAGCAAGCAATGCAGGTGTAGAAGCACGGTGGCTAGGAAAAACTCCCTAGAAAGGCCAAAACCTAGGAAGAAACCTAGAGAGGAACCAGGCTATGTGGGGTGGCCAGTCCTCTTCTGGCTGTGCCGGGTGGAGATTATAACAGAACATGGCCAAGATGTTCAAATGTTCATAAATGACCAACATGGTCGAATAATAATAAGGCAGAACAGTTGAAACTGGAGCAGCAGCACAGTCAGGTGGACTGGGGACAGCAAAGAGTCATCATGTCAGGTATTCCTAGGGCTCAGGTCCTCCCACCCCCCATGCTCTGCTCGAGGCCTTCCACTCGAGACCACTGTCCAGGTTAATGAGGCCACATTGTTGACAAAAAAGGCCTCCAAAAAAGTTAATGAATCCATACAGCCGAATAATAATTCATAATAGATCAATATTTATTTCCATAACTTTTTTATTTTATTTTATTTTTTATTTTTATTTAACAAGGTAAGTCAGTTAAGAACAAATTCTTATTTAAAATGATGGCCTACCAGAAGGTAAAAAGCCTCCTGCAGGGTCAGGGGCTGGTATTAACAATAACAAATAAAATAAAAATATAGGACAAAACACACATCACGACAAGAGAGACACAATAACACTACATAAAGAGAGACCTAAGACAACAACATAGCATGGCAGCAACACATCAAAACACAGCATGGTAGCAACACAACATGACAACAACATGATAGCAACACAACATGATAGCAACACAACATGGCAGCAGCACAACATGGTAGCAGCACAAAACATGGTACAAACATATTGGACACAGACAAAAGCACAAAGGGCAAGAAGGTAGAGACAACAATACATCACACAAAGCAGCCACAACGGTCAGTAAGAGTGTCCATGATTGAGCCTTTGAATGAAGAGATGGCCATAAAACTGTCCAGTTTGAGTGTTTTTTGCAGCTCATTCCAGTCACTAGCTGCAGCGAACTGAAAAGAGGAGTTACCCAGGGATGTGTGTGCATTGGGGAACTTTAGCATAATGTGACTGGCAGAATGGGTGTTGTATTTGGAGGATGAGGGCTGCAGTAGGTATCTCAGATAGGGAGGAGTGAGGCCTAAGAGCGTTTTATAAAAATGCATCAACCAGTGGGTTTTGCGACGTGTATACAGAGAGGACCAGTATACAGAGGAGTATAGAGTGCAGTGATGTGTCCTATAAGGAGCATTGGTGGCAAATCTGATGGCCGAATGGTAAAGTACATCTAGCCGCTCGAGAGCACCCTTACCTGCCAATCTATAAATTCCGTCTCCGTAATCTAGCATGGGTAGGATGGTCATCTGAATCAGGGTTAGTTTGGCAGCTGGGGGGAAAGAGGAGTGATTACGATAGAGGAAACCAAGTCTAGATTTAACCTTAGCAGCTTTGATATGTGCTGACATAAGGACAGTGTACCATCTAGCCATGCTCCCAATTACTTGTAAAGGTGACTACCTCAAGCTCTAAACTCTTAGAGGTAGTAATCACACCTGTGGGGAGAGGGGCATTCTTCTTACCAAACCACATGACCTTTGTTTTGGAGGTGTTAAGGGCAGAGAAAGCTTGTTGGACACAAAGAAAGCTAGGTCATAGAGTGTTTAACACAAAATCCAGGGAGGGGTCAACTGAGTATAAGACTGTGTCATCTGCATATAAATAGATGAGAGAGCTTCCTACTGCTTTAGCTATGTTGTTGATGTAAATTGAAAAGTGCGTTGTGCCTAGGATAGAGCCTTGGGGTACTACCTCGGTGACAGGCAGTGGCTGAGACAGCAGGTGTTCTGACTTCATACATTGCACTCTTTGATAGGTAGTTAGCAAACCAGGCCAAAGACCCCTCAGAGACACCAATTCTCCTTAGCAGACCCACAAGAATGTAATGGTCCACCGTATCAAAAGCTTTGGCCAAGTCAATAAAAATAGCAGCATAACATTGCGTAGAATTAAGGGCAATGGTGACATCATTTAGGACCGTTAAGGTTGCAGTGACACATCCATAACCTGAGTGGAAAACAGGTTGCATACCCAAGAGAATACTATAGACATCAAGAAAGTCAGTCAGTTGATTATTGACAAGTTGTTCCAACACTTTTGATAAACAGGGCAAAATATAAATTGGCCAATAACAGTTAGGATCAGCTTGATCGCCCCTTTAAATAAAGGATGCACTGTGGCTGCCTTCCAAGCAATGGGAACCTCCCCAGAGAGGAGAAACAGGTTCAAAAGGTCAGAGATAGGCTTGGAGGTGATAGGGGCAGCTTCTTATGGCTAGGGGTTCCACCTCGACAACATTCCGCAGAAAAGGCAGAGAGCGAAATTCAAAAATATTTTTTAGAAATATGTAACTTTCATAAATTCACAAGTGCAATACACCAACTTAAAGATAAACTTCTTGTTAATCTACCCATCATGACTGTTTTCAAAAAAGCTTTACAGCGAAAGCACAACATATGATTATGTTAGGTCAGAGCCTAGTCACAAAAACACACACAGCCATTTTCCAGCCAAAGAGAGGAGTCACAAAAAGCAGAAATAGAGATCAAATTAATCACTAACATTTGATGATCTTCATCAGATGGCACTCATAGGACTTCATGTTACACAATACATGTATGTTTTGTTCAATAAAGTTAATATTTATATCCCAAAATCTCAGTTTACAATAGTGCTTTATGGTCAGTAATGTTGTGCCTCGAAAACATCCGGCGAATTTCCAGAGAGCCACATCAATTTACAGAAATACTCATAATAAACTTTGGTAAAAGATACAACTATTATGCACAGAATCATAGATATACTTCTCCTTAATGCAACCGCTGTGTCAGATTTCAAAAAAGCTTTACGGAAAAGCAAACCATGCAATAATCTGAGTACGGCGCTCCAACACAAAGACAAGCCATGCAGATATCCGCCATGTTGTGAAGTCAGTAAAAGTCAGAAATAGCATTATAAATATTCACTTACCTTTGATGCTCTTCATCAGAATGCACTCCCAGGAATCCCAGTTCCACAATAAATGTTTGTTTTGTTCGATAAAGTCCATAATTTATGTCCAAATACCTCCTTTTGTTAGCGCGTTTGGTAAGCAAATCCAAACTCATGAGGCGCGGGCAAGTCCAGGCGAAAGTTCAGACGAAAAGTTCAAAAAGTTATATTACAGTTCGTAGAAACATGTATTGAATCAATCTTTAGGATGTTTCTAACATGAATCTTCAATAATGTTTCAACCGGAGAATTCCTTTGTCTTTAGAATTGCAATGGAACGCAGGTCACTCTCACATGTGCGCTAGTGATCAGCTCATGCCACTCTGCCAGACCCCTGACTCAATCAGCTCTCATTCCCCCCTCCTTCACAGTAGAAGCCACAAACAATGTTCTAAAGACTGGTGACATATATTGTAAGCCTTAGGAAGTGCAATATGACCCCATAGACACTGTATATTCGATAGGCAATGAGCTGAAAAACTACAAACCTCAGATTTCCCACTTCCTGGTTGGATTTTTCTCAGGTTTTCGCCTGCCATATGAGTTCTGTTATACTCACAGACATCATTCAAACAGTTTTAGAAACTTCAGAGTGTTTTCTATAGATATTAGCTTCTGGGCCTGTGTAGCAGGAGGTTTACTCTGGGCACGCTTTTCATCCGAATGTGAAAATGTTGCCCCCTATCCCAAACAGGTTTAGGTCTTGCACACATCGGCTAAGGAGAGAGGGATCACAGTCGTCCGGAACAGCTGGCGCTCTCATGCATGCTTCAATGTTGATTGCCTCGAAGCAAGAATAAAAGGCATTTAGCCTGTCTGGTAGGCTCGCGTCATTGGGCAGCTCGCGGCTGAGTTTCCCTTTGTAGTCCGTAATGGTTTGCAAACCCTGCCACATCCAACGAGCATGGATTCAATCTTAGTCCTGTACTGACGCTTTGCCTGTTTGATGCTTCGACATGGTGTGATACACCATCCAAAGTGTAATTTATAACTTCACCTTGCTCAAAGAGATATTCAATGTCTGTTTTGTTTTTTTGCCCATCTACCAATAGGTCCCCTTTTTTGCGAGGCATTTGAAAACCTCCCTTGTCTCTGAGGTTGAATCTATTTGAAATTCACAGCTCAACTGCAGGACCTGACAGATAATTGTATGTATTGGATACAGACATGAGGCAGTCATTCAAAAATCATGTTTAACACTATTTCACATAGTGAGTCTGTGTGACTTCGTAAGCACATTTTACTCCTGAACGTATTTAGGCTTGCCATAACAAATGGGTTGAATACTTATTAAGTTAGGACATTTCAGTTTTAAATATTTGGAAAAATGTCTACAAACATAATTTCACTAACATTATAGGGTATGTGTGTAGGCCAGTGACACAATATAATTTGAATCAAAAAAGTCAACTACTGTAATTTATTGGTTAGAGTTTGGACACACCTACTCATTCAAGGGTTTTTCTTTATTGTTTTTTACATTGTAGAATGATAGTGAAGACATCAAAACTATGAAATAACACACATGGAATCATGTAGTAACCAAAAGTGTTAAACAAATAGCTTTGCACACTCTTGCTATTCTCTGAACCAACTTCACCTGTAATGCTTTTCCAACAGTCTCAAAAGAGTTCCCACATTTCCTGAGCACTTGTTGGCTGCTTTTGCTTCACTCTGCAGTGCAACTCATCCCAAACCATCTCAAATGGGTTGCGGTCGGGGGATTGTGGAGCCAAGGTCATCTGATGCAGCACTCATCACTCTCTTTCTTGGTCAGATATCCCTTACACAGCCTGGAAGTGTGCTGGGTCCTGTTGAAAAATGAATGATAGCCCCACTAAGCGCAAACCAGATGATGTGGCGTATTTCTGCAGAATGCTGTGGTAGCCATGCTGGTTAAGTGTGCCTTGAATTCTAAATAAATCAGTGTCACCAGCAAAGCACCATCACACCTCCTCCTTCATGCTTCACGGTTGGAACCACACATGCGGAGATCATCCGTTCACCTACTCTGCATCTCACAAGGACATGGCGGTTGGAACCAATAATCTCCAATTTGGACTCATCAGACCAAAGGTCTAATGTCCATTGCATGTGTTTCTTGGCCCAAGCAAGTCTCTTCTTATTATTGGTGTCCTTCAGTAGTGGTTTCCATGATTCTAAATGTTTTTTCATCATTTTTAATTATTCAACAAATGTAGAAAAAGTAATACCCTGGAATGAGTATGTGTCCAAATTTGACTGGTACTGTATATAAAATACTATACTAATAATACAATGGGCTAATCTCAAATGAATACTCCTTGCCACCTTTCAAAACCCATTGGTCTCACCCCTCTGACTTTCTCCTCCAATGGGTTTTGAGGAGGCGAGGAGAGAGGACACAATGAGTTGCAAATGAATCTCCCAAAATTAGACATTTTTTGTCCATGCTATGGAGACAGTTTATTTTAAAATCAGAAGACTGTATGCTTGCAAGATGATGTACTAGTGACTAGCTGTTGAGACAAGGATGTGCACACACTTGAGTCACCTGTACTGTACCATTCATATTCAAAGAACTGCACCTGTGTGAATGCAGAAGATTTTACTCAGCAAAAGAGTTGACATGCTCTTAACAAATACTAAAATCAGTGACACAGCATCTCTTTGAAATTGGATGATAAACAAAGCCCATGTTTAATGTGATTCCCAAATCAGAAAATACAATACTGTCAAAAACCAATCATGTACGTGGTACAGTAGTCATTACAGACATCTTGCACTATAAAATACTGAAATGTATGTTACATCAAACAAGATATAACAAAGGAGTACAAATAAATCAGTTTAATACAATGCAGATTGAGAAAAGGGAACATTTTACAGAATTTACAGATGTTTTAAATTAATAATCTCAGAACATTAGGTAAGACTATTTGATTTGGAAGCTATGTGTGAGGGAAAACAAACAAAAAAAGTTGAATTAAAACCAGTTCTGACTGCTAGATACAAATACTGCCATTACTAAGTGAAAAGAAAAACAATAACAGATTATGGCTGTAGAACAGTTTTAGCTTAAAAGTTGGACAGAGTTCCAACACTTCAGAGATTAAGGTTTCCTTCCATCTCTCCATGAAGATTACACTGATCTAGGCTGTGTGGGTCAAAGATATACAGAGGACTCATCTTTGTATCTGTGCAATTATAGCGTTTGTGACAGCAAAGGCAGCACGATTGAGGCAATCTCCATTTTTAAGTAGTCAAATTTATGATGACCCAGTTGGACATTACTCCATCAGAGTCACCAGGAGGGATCAGCCAATGAGGTTAAGTCCCACCAAGTTGATTACATTAAAATGGTGGAAGCCCTCAATAGTGCCGCCCATGCAATTACAGCCTTTTGGCCACTAGAGGCCTCTATCATTCTCTATGGGATGGGTAGGTGGAAACAATCTGGCTGAGCACTTGCTTTCATCAACCCATTTGTCAGATTAGTGATCAACTCTAGAAAGTTAAGGAGAAAAACAGATGGATGGAAAGGTTGCATCTCAATAATCAAAAAATACCTATTTTCCTCATCCCCTTTATCTGCATTGATATGAAATAACTGGACAGGTGAGAGCAAATTTCTAAATGGCATCCTCCACATTCCCTCACCAGCGCTGTGTTTACATGTCAGTTGAGATAAAGGAAAGGAGATGAAGAGAAGAAGCAATGTTAAAGGATTGAGATGCACCAATAAAGTATTCAAACAGAGCCATAACTTAATGTTAACCTGATGGTCTTACAAGGTCATTCATGTCAAACTATGGCTCCCAAAATGCACTGCATACAGACGGGTCCTAGGTGTGGGTGGTGACACACCAGAAACGGTGGAGTTTTGCCGCTTTCAAAGCAACTCGGAAACTCTGACATTTCCGACTTGGAAACTCATTGTAAAAAAAATTAGCTCAGCTTCCCCACTTGGAAAATATCAGAATCAACCAATAGAAGGCTCTACGCAAAAAAAAAAAACGTATGTACATTTTAACTCAAGAGGTTCGGAGTTTCCGAGTTGTCTTAAAAAACAATTTCTAAACACTTCATGTCTTGACATTTTAACTTCAACTGAAATGTTCATATTTTTCTCAAATGGATTGGATTCCCCTCGGGTCTTCAGTCATGATGAAGCGCTGTGTAAAATATTATCCACACCACCTGGAAAGAGAGAGCCATGGATAAAGGACATTTTCACATACAGTATCAGAAACTGATACAGATTGAGAGACTTTTGGCTATTTTCAGTTTTTGTGAAAACAGTGTTTTTGTTCAATTCTCAGAACCATATCAGGGTACTGAATCCATGCTCAAAGAATGTATGTTGTTGTGCAGGTTCTTTTTTACATCACTGCAATATCCAATTGAACTCTTAATAGATCACGTATCAGGCTTTTACTTCAATCAGATGGGGGCGGCAGGTAGCCTAGTGGTTAGAGCATTGGACAAGTAAACCGAAAGGTTGCAAGATCGAATCCCTGAGCTGACATGGTGAAAATATGTTGTTCTGCCCCTGAACAAGGCAGTTAACCCACTGTTCCTAGACCGCCATTGAAAATAAGAATTTGTTCTTAACTGACTTGCCTAGTTAAATAAAGGTTCAACTTTTTAAAATAAAATATGTGTTAGTGCTACTGCCAACCAGGAACAAAATACAAAATCATAGGAGTCCCAACTATCGTTAAATGCCGACAACCTAGCAAAGGTTTGATTAATCTTGAGGAAGAAGTCACTGAGGGGTGAAGCTAATGGCTACTCAAAGACCAGTGGATTTGACGGATTAGTATTTGCATTAATCTTGACTGTAACAAAGGCCACGGCAACTCCCGGGCCCCATCTTCACAATGTTAATGTAGCTAGCTAAAATACAAAATCATAGGAGTCACAACTATCATTGGCACTTGAGACAGGGAAATCAGATCCCTCAACCATGTCCCCAGACTAAACAATCTCTCTATGACCAGGGTTGGTGACCACTGACCACAAAAGAAATACTACCTGGAACATTACTTCCACAGAGGTTAAACAAATGTGTGCGTACCAGGAATAATGCAAAGGATGTCATGAAGCCTTCTTTGGTGAGTTCCCACGTTCCTCCATATTCCTCCTCGTCCACCTGCTGAAAGCTGCTGAAGTACACATACAGGACCCCCGCGTTGATGACACAGAATCTGGAGGACGAGAGGGTAGTGTTAGACAGAGATGGAGCCGTCGTTGTTATTGAAGTTAAGGAACAGTTGTTATAGTGGTTTGGGAAAAAAACAGGAAGGGAACAAGGGAGAGGGAATCTATACACAAAGATGTTACTGTTGTAAAATAAATGATTAACACTGCAAGCGGTAGTTGTTTTAAGGGGATGTATCGTAGAGAGATGCACCGAACCAGTGTACTCTCCTGGCCCTGCAGTCCACAATGAGTGCAAAAGGAAAGTAGGCGTTATGATACTTACATGGCTATTCCTAGGAAGCCTTTTAGTGGTGCAACACCCCATATCACGCCAAGGATGAGAGCGATAATCTGTCGAATCCAGTAGATCACATCTAAAAACTCATCCTGGAGAGTAAGCAGAAAAGGATAAAAATAAGTGAGTTGTTTCAAAGAGGAGCAAGTAATGTCATAGTCACATTTATAAAGTATTCTAAATTCATCCACTGGCAGGTTTCCCCTGCAGACAGTATCCAGAAATGTACACAAATTCATGTATGAGCGTAGTGTAAACAGTGGTACGTTTGAGAGCTGCTGTGCTAAATGCCGACAACCTAGCGAACGTTTGATTAATCTTGAAGAAGTCACTGAGGGTTGAAGCTAATGGCTACTCAAAGACCAGTGTGTTTGACGGATTAGTATTTGCATTAATCTTGACTGTAACAAAGGCCACGGCAACTCCCGGGCCCCATCTTCACAATGTCAATGTAGCTAGCTAAAATACAAAATTATAGGAGTCACAACTATCGTTGGCACTTGAGACAGGGAAATTAGATCCCTCAACCATGTCCCCAACCTAAATAGCTAACGTTAGCCTACCCCGACGTTACCCGATCCTGATTCCTGGTGACAGCCAGCTAGCTCCGTTAGCATGCTGGTTAAAGTTAGCTGTCTGGCCAATCAAGTGAGGGCCCAATATGAAAACGCTAAATATCCAGCTTTGTTAAAAATATACATGAAAAACAACAATATCTTTATAATCAGATGAGCTAAACCAACCTTCTCTTCCCATACAGCGGTACTATTTAAGACTTTGCTCCATGTGGACTGCTTTACACCCCCATTGGCGAGATGAACTTCTTCTTTTCTCTTTGAACCGTTCGTCATTCTCTGCTGTTACCCCCTTGCTCTGCAGACGTTAAATTAAGCTCCGCGTGCAACACACCTTACAATAATGCTATTATTATACGGTTTCCGTCGTCTATTTCAATCGATTATTATTGTCAAATGTTTACAAAGGGCTAAAGGAACCACCGCACTGCTGACCCAACAGACTTCATGCGCAGGAAGGACTTGACCCGAAATTAGCCTGTCGGTAAGAGCCAATAAGAAAATGCTACGTTCACCCAACGGACAAGTTTCACACAAAAATAAAATACAGCGCCCTCTGGAGGTGGAGTCACGCTATTGCCTCTTTCTTTTTGTCTTTCTGGTTTTGTTGTTCGGCTCCTCTGGCCTTTCAAATGATAGAGCTGTGTTCTAATCATAGATGCAGAGCAGTATTTTCAGTGTCTTTGAGTATGGCTGATGTAGATTATGGGATGGAGGGTGTCCTTTCTTCAATGTGGAAGTCTTTGGAATAGTCTTTGGAATAGATACTTAAATGTAACTCACAATGTATCACTATTGTAGCAATTGATGGGTAAAAATGCTTGAAGTAGTCTCTCTAGACATCCAGGTCCAGAACCATTTTCAAAAGTTCTGGCTTGCCTAGGGTCGGGTTTACAAGACTATGCCTGAAGTTAATTCCACTGACTCTGTGGCAGTGGTGTAAAGTACTTAAGAAAAAATTCTTTAAAGTACTACTTAAGTAGTTTTTTGGAGTATATGTACTTTACTTAACTATTTATATTTTTGACTACTTTTACTTCACAACATTTCTTAAGAAAATATTGTACTTTTTGCTCCATACATTTTCCTTGACACCCAAAAGTACTCGTTACATTTTGAATGCTTAGCAGATCATGAAAATTGTCAAATTCACACATTTATCAACCAAACATCCCTGGTCATCCCTACTGCCTCTGATCTGGCAGACTCACTAAACTGAGAACATCCCTGGTCATCCCTACTGCCTCTGATCTGGCAGACTCACTAAACAGAGAACATCCCTGGTCATTCCTACTGCCTCTGATCTGGAGGACTCACTAAACAGAGAACATCCCTGGTCATTCCTACTGCCTCTGATCTGGAGGACTCACTAAACAGAGAACATCCCTGGTCATCCCTACTGCCTCTGATCTGGCAGACGCACTAAACAGAGAACATCCCTGGTCATCCCTACTGCCTCTGATCTGGAGGACTCACTAAACAGAGAACATCCCTGGTCATCCCTACTGCCTCTGATCTGGCAGACTCACTAAACAGAGAACATCCCTGGTCATCCCTACTGCCTCTGATCTGGCAGACTCACTAAACAGAGAACATCCCTGGTCATCCCTACTGCCTCTGATCTGGTGGACTCACTAAACAGAGAACATCCCTGGTCATCCCTACTGCCTCTGATCTGGCAGACTCACTAAACAGAGAACATCCCTGGTCATCCCTACTGCCTCTGATCTGGCAGACTCACTAAACAGAGAACATCCCTGGTCATCCCTACTGCCTCTGATCTGGCAGACTCACTAAACAGAGAACATCCCTGGTCATCCCTACTGCCTCTGATCTGGCAGACTCACTAAACAGAGAACATCCCTGGTCATCCCTACTGCCTCTGATCTGGCAGACGCACTAAACAGAGAACATCCCTGGTCATCCCTACTGCCTCTGATCTGGAGGACTCACTAAACAGAGAACATCCCTGGTCATCCCTACTGCCTCTGATCTGGCAGACTCACTAAACAGAGAACATCCCTGGTCATCCCTACTGCCTCTGATCTGGCAGACTCACTAAACAGAGAACATCCCTACTGCCTCTGATCTGGTGGACTCACTAAACAGAGAACATCCCTGGTCATCCCTACTGCCTCTGATCTGGCAGACTCACTAAACAGAGAACATCCCTGGTCATCCCTACTGCCTCTGATCTGGCAGACTCACTAAACAGAGAACATCCCTGGTCATCCCTACTGCCTCTGATCTGGAGGACTCACTAAACAGAGAACATCCCTGGTCATCCCTACTGCCTCTGATCTGGCAGACTCACTAAACACACATGCTTTGTTTGTAAATTATGTCTGAATGTTGGAGTGTGCCCGTGGCTTTCCGGAAATAAAAAAATAAAAAACAGAAAATGGTACCATCTGGTTTTAAATGATTTATAGTATTATTTTGATACTGAAGTATATTTTAAACCAAATACTTTTATACATTTACTCAAGTATAATTTTACTGGGTGACTTTTACTTTTACTTGAGTCATTTTCTATTAAGGTATCTTTACTTTTACTCAAGTATGATAGTTGGGTACTTTTTCCACCACTGGTCTGTGGTTACAGGGCAAAGACATATTTGCCATAAAGGTCCAGACCTCACATACCTTAGACAGGTCTGCATCCAACCCCCAAAGTGAACTGCTACATAGACTGCAGACATCCCACTACAACCACCACTGATGTAGTGGGGCACAATACAACGTTAGAGGGAAACTAGTGTGACCAATTTGGTATCAAACTTGGGTTGTTTGAAGGACTTGAGCCTGTGTTAGCCCATTGAGCTTAACCCTAGATATTAAGTTTGGTAAGAGGAGCTACCATTAGTAAACTCTTGTCCTCCACGTCTTTGCATGAACCCCAGCAGCCGATCTAGTATGTAACCTGTGCGGTATGTGTAAATACAGACTCAGACTGTGTTAGTCCACCATCAGGCTCTGGGAGCAGGCTCGAGTCCTGCCGGTCTAAGGCAACGTGTTACTCCACTACACCAACTGCACTACACTACACAGCACTGTACCACCCGTGAAACAGCTGCACAACACTACAGATGCACAACACTACACAGCACTGTACCACTTGTGAACCAACTGAACAAAACACTACACAGCACTGTACCACCTGTGCATAAAGGTCAAGACTAGGAAGGAGGCAGATTACAAATGTCATAGTCTCTAAGGTTGAGTGTAAGCCTTGAAGGCTTCGTTACAAGAACAACATGGATGAACGGTCTCAATCAATTCACTAGGGAATCTGAGATTGTGTGCTTTTCCTTTGCAGAATCTTGATAAAGTAAAGTAGGGCTTAAATACATCCCTAGAAAAATGATCAGCCATTTGATCACCTGGACCTTACTGTGCTACAGATTTTCTAGCCCATCCGCCACATTGAAAGTGATGTGTGCATGAGTTCACGTGCAACTGGAAATATTGTCTGATGTGTCCGATAACCGTGAGGCTGTGGTGGTATGATCAGAGCTGTTTCGCATTCACACCTCATGAGACATAATAACAGAAAAGTAACCTAGGCTAAAAACCTAGGGTATGAAAACACATTAGGCCTAACTCAGTACAGCAGTGGAGGCTGCTGAGGGGAGGACGGCTCATAATAATGGCTGGAACAGAGCAAATGGAATGGCATCAAACCACGTGTTTGATGTATTTGATACCATTCCACCAAAACCGCTCCAGCCATTACCATGAGCCAGTCCTCCCCATGTTGGTGGGTGCCACCAACCTCCTGTGGCATAGAGGTATAGACTAGCCTATACCAACTGAAAGGAAAGCCTTTAACATGAGTCATTTAGACTACCATATTGAAGGGTGAAGTTCACTTTTCTTTATTATGAAACCTCTCTCTCTCTAAATTCAAGACGATCTGAGGTGTTAGAGGTCGGTAGTGACGTTTTGTACCACGTGCCTGTCTCTATGCTGACTACGTGCGTCGTATTTCCCTCTCCACACGCCTCCAGAAGCTGTGAGAGCCATTCGAAATAAACAAGAACGACGGGGGCCATTGTGTCACTAGCCCAAGTGGCCAGTATCACGTTTATCACCATTCGAGGAAGAGAGGGGTACCACCCTACCTAAGTTGGCATCAACAAAGCCCCAAATCTCACATTATTTATTTATTTTGTTACATATGCTTACGTTTATTTTTTTGACTTTTTCCACAATCTGAACTCCACCTCTATCAAATAAGGTAAGGTTTCTGTGAATTTACTCTTAAAAACGAGTTTTTACCTTTTTAAAGTTGTGCGAGCGTTACCTTTATGGTGCTAATGTTAGCCAGCTGCATGTCGCTCGCATAAAATGGCGACAGCAAGGGGCGAGTAGTTTTTGGAGGCTTGTCTCTTCCCTGTTCTGAATTGGTTACAATATTACAAAGATGTATGTAGCCAGCCTATTAACTTATCGCTCACTCCGCAATTGAGCGGAAGAACAACACGCGCCAGTTTTGTTACAATGTATCAATTAATTTTCCTGACTGTCTCACTGACGAGATGTAATTTACAGGCTTTCCTCTTAAAATCACTCTCCCAATTTTAATTAATCACAGTTTTCCCAGTTCACTAATGTAGTTAGTTATCATAACAACTTGCTTTACGTTGACGCACTCTAGGCGTTATGGGTTATGTAGAATATGTTTTTATTGTAATCAGTCCATCATATTGCATCCTCGTGCACGATTTTGGGGAAGATGGGCTATGAAAGTTTAACTTCAAGATATCTAGATGTCATAAAATCGTTTGACCATCGCAGTTTAAGTACGCTGTTATGCAATTTGTTATCTACAATTATTGGAGTAGAAGACTAAATATACTATATTTTTCCCATTCTAGATATTACAGAAATTGTCTGCATAGTTTTCAAATGTATTTGGATGATAAATGTTTTCAGAATATAGTTTTCACGATTCTGTCTCTTCATATTTACATTCATATCTCGACTAATGTACTGTGTATGCCTGCTAGCCTAGGCTATATGAATGTATGCACGCAGCAGCAGTAGCTGTTTAGGTTACTCCCACCACATGTCAACATTGCCATGCTCTCTGTGCATGGCACATATTAGTTCAACGCTGTTCCCAAAAGGCTAATGTGTGTCTGATGTCCACATGATAAAACAGCCATAGCTCTAACTCTAATCCAGCTATCTATTCATCAGCCATGTCACAGTTTTCACCCCTGACATACCAATTGCCATACCATAGTTGGAGAGAAAAAGGTAGACTAGTCATTTATGATTTGAAGGGGTGGGTTCAGTGTTTCAGATGTGATTCATTAAATTATTTATTAATGGTTTGTTGGTGCATGTGCATTTAGTCAGCAACTGTGTTTTGTGTTGAATTGATTGCCTGAGGTCATGGTGGTGTGCCTATCTCCCTGATCACGCACGCACGCGCACACACACACCCTCCCTTTCTCTCTTTGTGGCACAGTTTGCCAGGCCTGGTGTTGGCACAAAGGCTTGATTGTATATGGACAGTAATTCAATATAGCATAGGTTGCATTAGAATGATTATAATAACTGACTCTGTTACCATCAGATTTGAAAAGTGTCCCCAATTGCTCCATTGTTAATGTGAGATGTAGGCCATACAGAATAATTTAGCTGATGCATGCACGTGGTAGTTTAAACAAACCCTTATTTGTTTATAAATAAAAACATACAACTATTTGCCTGTATTTCATCAACATGTCTGGCAAGGGTAGCAGTTAAACATTTTCTTGCCCATCCTCATTTCTTCAAATTAAACTTGGACTATTTTCTGTTTTGGCCTGCGTTCGTTTATCCACTGTTCAACTTTTATTCTCCACAAAACCCCACTAAGGCTGTCTGCTGTAAGACCCCTTTTTCTATAGGAGGAGAGGATTGGAAGTGAGAGGAGAAAGGAGAGGAAGAGTGTGTGTGTGTGCCTGTGTCCAGAGCCAGCAGGTTTAGGTCAACAGTAACCGGCAGAGCACTGCCTGGCTAACAGCCTGTGATGTCAGCCATTTTAGGTTGGCCAGCACAGAGCATGGTGGTGCTCCGCCATTTTTCTCTCCCTACCCTCTTAACAATCCAGTATTAAAGCCTGCACTGCCAGTGGCCACAGCAACGCAGGCTTTCGCAACCTTTTTGCAGCCGTTTGCGCTCCCTGACTTGAACACAGCCCAATTGGGATTCAGCAGCAGCTGAACTGTGACAATGTGTAGAGACAGTGTCATTAGGGTTTTGTTTCTGTTGCCAAAAGTGAAGAACAAATGATACAGCCAGAATGAAGGGAAACCTCAGAGACAAACATACGCAAGCCTCTGCTGTGGTGCCAGAGGAGGAAAAGGAGGAGGAGGTGGTGATGGAAGGAGAGATTACTACCACATACTCCTGGTTTAGAGGGAGCTGAGGAGGATGTAGAAGGGTAACTGTAGGGGTAGTATGGTGGGAGTATGGATATTTTAAAGAGGTAGAGGATCTCAGGGAAACAACAAAGAGAACTGTCCTCGGTGCTCCCAGCTTGTCTCTCAGTAACGGTGGGCAGTGACCCAGGCGTCTGTCTGTACAGAGTGTGAGCAGGAAAGGAAAGGACGCCATTCGCCCCAGCCAATAGCGTGCGCTGGCGAGGGCGACCACACCTAGAAGACATGCACACCGCGTGAGTGAGGCACTGAAATAGGAGCAGGGCATGGACTCTCCAGTCACCACTCACAGGAGTGTGTGGAAAAAACAAGCCCACTAGAGCCAGGACCTGGAAGGCATTTGAGGTGTGTTTGTTTGTGTGTGAGCTTGTGGGTGGATGCACGAGTGAGTGAAATGAGGAGAGTGGGAGGGAACGGGGGGGGGGGGCAGTTGCCATGGGGACAGTAACATACCAGTGGCACTGCCGACCTGTCTCTTGGCCGAACTTATTCAGAAAGGGATTGGGTCAGAGAGAAAGAGGGGACATAAAAAGGGGGAGAGAGGAAGAAGGGGGAGGTGGTGAGGAGGCAGGCAAACATGGGGCGGCTAGGGGATATGGGAGAGTCTCTGACACAGAGAGGACAGACAGATGGATACTGTCACGTGGACAGACAGGCATACAGCAGGGATGAGGGACAGGAGCCATAGTCAGGGATGTCATGCTGGCTGGGATGGCGTACGCACCCGGCCGACTACGCTCATGGAATATTTGGAGCGTTGGGGGTATGATAGAGCGACGGGTGGGCATGTGAGTTTGAGCGCTCTACCTCTGATAGATTATTTGAGTGTCAGGACAATAAACACATTCTGTCTGTGGGTCACAGTGAGTATTGTCCGCCTGTGTCGTGTGGGAAAATGGCTGCCCTACTGCCTCGGTAAACAAGCCTCGCGCACAGGCATGCAGACAAGCACACTCCCCCGTGCTCACACATACCCCGCATGCTCACACACAGGCACACTGATGTGCGCACGCAAGCACCCACACTGACACACAATCAAGCTTCATGGTAAGTCTTGCTGTGCTCATGGAAAAACATTTCTGACCCATATTTTAGTTTTCAGCGGATCTCCCATATTAAGTCAACAGGGCTTGTCTGAGATCTGCTGAGAGGTTCACCAGTGTTGTACTGATACGTGTATCTATTCAATTCCTGTGAAGCAGGTTCTTTGTTCATGTAATCTCTGTGAAATGTTCCTCTTGGACATACTTGGTGTAAATACTGCTTAACAAAAGTCCACCTGGAGAATAAGCTCTCCTCCCAGGTGTGTGTTGTTGTGTGAGCCTACAGTAGTCAAGTTAACCTAACGGTGGTGCTCCAAGGTGTTAATGGGGGGTTACACACACAGTTTGTGATCTTGTGTCTTTTAACTGCTCGTTGTAGCCAGTCGGGGGCTGGTGTGTGGTACTCGGCACAAAGGCACACACACGCACATATCATGCACATTCAGAAAAACACATGTGCAGACACACTGCAGCCCAACTCTCAGGTTGTGTCCACTGGCTGACGAGCTTGCAGCGGAACATTCCAGTCTTCGCAGCCGAGGAGGGGGAGGAGAAATGACTTGATGTGATTGTAGTGCGAAGAGAGGCAGAGGGAGCAAGAGAGCGGGGGTTGGGTGGGGATGGGGGGGTGGTATTGGGGCAGAAAATTCCTGGCTGAAACACCTAACTGCTTCCTCCGAGACCGTTAACACCCCCCCCCTCGCTTCTCCACTCTCACCCCAACCCTTCTGCCCATCCCCCACCAACCTCTTTCCCCCCCTCTCTCACCATCAGGCCCACGTGATGGATGGCAGGGCCTGCCCACCCCCCACAAGCCTTTGTGTTGGTCATGTGACTTGGCCGCCTTGGCAAAGCTGTGCCCCCTGATGCAGAACTGAATGGCAGGGGAGAGGGAGTGGCGGGTTGCAGAGAGAGAGAGAGGGAGGGAGGGGGGCAGAATAGCCAAAACGGAGGGCAGTTACACCCTCTGGGGGGGATCGCGTTCCCCCCACAGTGGCAAAGGCCTGCTCTGCCTGTTAACCACTCGTACACCAGACACCAGTGTAGAGGAAAAGTATGATGCTTTGGAGAAGACCGGAAAGTCTTTTCAATCCGGTTTACAGTTAACACAAAGTTTGAGGCATAACAAACATAGAATATTGCTGTTGGTGAATATGTTACGGAAGGGACTGGTCATTGGCTTGCTGCGTAATATAGAAGACTCACGGTAGCAACAAAAGATGAAACATTGTTTTCAGATTGGCATTTGCAATATCGTCTTCAGTGATTGTGTATTTTCAACACATGACCCACTCTCTTTATTGAACAAGACTCCCCCATTGATAGAATCTATACAGACGCGCTGATTAGTAAGTTACGCCAAACTCTTTCTCCATAACTCCATTTAAACACCATGTCCTATTCGCAAAACATCCGCCACCTCAGTCCTCCAAAAGCCACTGCACCTTTAAGAGATTTGAAACTCTACACCCCTACACCATTTAGTCCATAGCTCAGAGGCTCACTGGAACTTTGGTCGGCAGTTTGGGTCCAGTCAGTTGGGACTAGAAAATAACACGTTGCTCTTCGGCGCCATCAGGAGGGAAACACAACAGGTCTTAGACCAGTGTGTAGGGCCCACTTCATCTTACTATGGTTTCTGCTCCACCCTGTGTGTGTATGCAGGGAACTTGGATTAGGGCGTAAGATGACGCTGACCTAATTTGCACAGTGGACATGTCTGCCATGTGGCAGAGGTGAGAGACAGAGGTGTGTAAGCTCCTTATAAGGTAGGGGGATTCATTGTGTTCATGGAGGAGGCTTTGGGTTGAAGGACTGGTAGTGTGTGTTTGGTGCCGTTGGGAGTAATTGCCCTAGAGCTGTCCTCCAGTATTTCACCAATGCATCTTGGGAGGGAGGAAGTGAGGGGAAGGAAGGGAGAAGTCGCACACCTAACAGGAAGCTACGCCATTTTGTTGTTGTTGGGGGGGTAGTTATAACATAGGAAAAGTCTGGATAGTGTAGAGATTGAATCTGTGTGTGCCATTGGCCCGCCTAATACGAATCCCACCTTTCCCCAAATGAAGGCTACCAAAATCCTGTGGAGTGAATGTCCCGCTACAGATTTGAAAATATTCACTAATGTTTTCTTTGGTGGTGTGAATTGTTTGGCCAGCCTATGAGTGTGGATCTGTCATGCGCTGTGCTGCGTCTGTCCAGAGTGGGTTGTGTTCCCTCTGAGGGTGTACTGTGTATGAAGCTGGGGAAGTTAATTGCGTGGAGGAGAGGGGGTGGCCTGGGATAGCTCTCTAAAAAAACGTTTTTTACAGAAGAGTGAGACACTAGGAGGGGAGCCGAGAGAAACACCCAATATAGGCCAATAAAACACAGCCTTGAGTTACTTGGCTTGTGAGTTGAGTTTTTAATGGAGCAGACTGTATTTATTGACAAAGACACAACACTGAAAATGATAGAACATTGTACCAAAATTCAAGACGTCTTTAAACCACATATTTCATATCAGAGCATGTTGGCCTTTCCTTTGTCTGTATCAAATGAATTTCATTACGTAGTGTAATATGCTTCTGGGACTCAGTATAAAAATGATTGACCTCTTACAGTATGTGTATAGTTTCATAATGATGACTTGAAGCTTAATTATGTTTGTTTTTTCTCTCCATCTTGTTTTCAGCGCAAACACACTGAGACGTGAGCAAACCCAACTCATGGTCATGTTTCCCCATACTCCCCTCCCCATGGCTGGTCCATAGTCAGGGCCCCAACTGAACTACAAACTGACTGCTGTACTCCTTGGCCGGCTACCACAACCCCCCCCCCTTCCCCATACCATCCGCTCCAACCATGGCCAGCAAGAGGAAATCCACCATACCCTGCATGATCCCCCATAAGACCATGCACCTCCGGGAGGAGCTGGAGCAGGACTCATGCCTGTCAGACCCTCTCTCGCTCCTCCGACAGGCCCGGGAACAGGGCTACCCCTCTATGGGTGCGAGCGGTAACGGGCAGAGCCCCCGGGAGCGATCCCCAGGCAAATCCTCCAGGCCTGAAGGGGGCAATGATGTCAAAGATGGGTGTGGCACCTACACTTGCAGGCCGTGTAACTTTGAGACCCAGGACCTAAACCTGTTCCTGGATCACGTCTACAGTGGCCACCCGGACTTCAGAGCTGACCCCAGCTTCCAGTGCGTGGACTGTGGGGTGTCAGCGGCCAAGTTTGAGGGCTTGGCCCTGCACAATGCCCAGGTCCACCCCAGCACAGTGTGCACCACCCTGCAGCTGAGGAGGAGGGACAGGAGGGTGGTGGTGGAGCAGAGTCTGGTGACAGGGTCAGAGACCGGGAGGGACACCGAGATCACCATCACAAAGACCCCCATCATGAGGATGATGAAAGGGAAGTCAGAGTCCAAGAGGTTTGTGGTGTCCCATTCCTCTCCTGATGAACCCTCCCCAGACCCCCTCCCCATCTCTAAGTCCAAGGAGATGGAGAGAAAAGAGACCCCCACAGTGACGGTTACCCACGTTCCAACCATAGTGCACAACGGGACAGCCACCAAGGTCACGCTCCCCTCTGCTATCCAGATAGTGAACGGCTCGGGGACTCTGCCCATGCTCAAAACTGCCATCACACAGGTACTTTGTGCATTTCATCTTTTCTGTGTTTCAAGTCTTGGTCAGTCCATTACGGCAAATTACAATTGGTGCTCAATTAACTTCATTGAATTACATTGCCAGAATGTGTACAAGTTTCCTCGGGGAGTTGAATGCATTTCATATCAGACTGTTGACAATAACATTTTTATTTTTTTCTATTCTCTGAACCAGGTGGTGTCAGTGGTCCAGAACAGGAACGTCTACCATCAGACAGCTCCCATTACAGTGTCCGCTGCTCTCTCCTCCTCCACGTCCTCCTCATCCACCTCCTCCAAGAACATGCCCAAGGTACAAACATTGATTTACTTCCTGTCATTTTACCAAGAGGCCTGCAGCTCTTAACCTACCAATTTGTGTCTGGTGATTGACTAGTGTCAGTCCAGCTTTATGAAGATGTGCTAGGCAGTTCAAGTGTAGTTAGTGTATGTACACATTATTACATGGTATTTACCATGGAAATACATGGGTTTCAGTGCCCTTTGAGCTGTCAGTGTAAATCTTCTCCTAGTTTATGTGAAGTAGTGTAAATCTTATCCTAGTTTATGTGAAGTAGTGTAAATGCAATGTAATTCCGATGTTGGTACTACATTAAATATATATTCTACCTTCTGTGGTGCAGGTGATGATCCCTCTGAGCAGCATCCCAACCTACAGCGCCTCTATGGACTCTTCCTCCTTCCTCAAGACGTCCTTCAGTAAGTTCCCCTATCCCACCAAGGCAGAGCTCTGCTACCTCACCGTGGTCACCAAGTTCCCAGAGGAGCAGATCAACATCTGGTTCACCGCCCAGAGACTGAAGCAGGGCATCAGCTGGTCTCCAGAGGAGATAGAGGAGGCCAGGAAGAAGATGTTCAACACCATCATACAGACAGCTCCCCCTAGCACCCAGTACCAGCCATTGAGCCAGACCCACCACAGTCCAGCCCAGCACACCATCAGGGTCCTGCCTGCCTCTCTGGGGCCTACAGGGATCCCTCACATCCTCCAGGGCTCTCTGGTGGGTCAGGGAGGGGTGATTGTCACCCAGCCCATGATGGCCAACAGCATCCAGGTCAACAGTGCCCCCATGGCCCTGGCGGTCACACCCAAGCACCAGGCTGCAGCCCGCCCTATGATGCAGGCCCGGCCTGCTGCCGCCCTAGTGGCCGATAAGGGGATCAGCATGGTGGTGGAGAGCAGTAGTATTGGAAACATCATCATCAGTAGCCGTAGTAGTAATAGTGGAGGGAGTACTAGTAGTATCAGTAGTACTAGTAATAGTAGAAATGGTGCAGGGAGTAGTATTAGTAGTACTAGTAATGGTGGAGGGAGTACTAGTAGTAACATCAGTAGTAGCCGTAGTAGTTACAATAGCAGTAGTTTCAGCAGCCATGCTAGTGTTATTAACCTTAGCTTTGGCAACAACAGGGGGAACAGCATTTATAGCAATGGAAAAGTCATCAACGCCAATGGTAAAATCAACCATGCTATTGCTAATCTCAGTGGGAAAAGCAACAGCAATGCTATCAGCATGGTTAAAAGCAGCAGCACTGACAGTAGGTGCAACAGCAGCAGTACTATTGCTAAAATGATAAGTGAAAGTCAAGTAACCGCTGATATTAAAAGCACCATGGACAACAAACCCAACAGCAGCAAAGATACTAACAGCAGCAGCTTGAGCAACAAGAAAACAATCACCACAACCAGTGGCCCCACAGCCACAACTACCCCTACTGCCACCACCACCAGTAACCCCACCACCACCAGTAACCCCACCACCACCAAAACAGAGGCGGCATCTTCCCCCTCCACCAAACCTTCCTCCTCATCTTCTCCGGCGCAGAGCGGGAGCACCGACGCCAGTGGAACCCCCAGCTCCAGAACGCTCCCCAACACCTTCCTGGACCCCGGCTTCTACAAGAGCAAGAAGACAGTGGAGCAACTGAGTGCGCTCAAAGAGAGCTTCACCAACAACCAGTTCCCCAACCAGGAAGAGGTGGACCGTCTCATCTCCTTCACCAGCCTGACCGTGCGCGAGGTCCGTAAGTGGTTCAGTGACCGCCGCTACCACTTCCGCAACCTCAAGGGGGGGCGTTCGAGCACGGGCGGTCAGGGGGGTGCTAGTGCAACGACCACACCCGGGTCAGCTAGCGCAACGACCACACCCGGGACGCCCCGTGGTAACAGTGCTACCCCCATGGACCTCTCGGACACTGCCACTCCCAGTGAGAATACTAAAACCTCCCAGCAGGGGTTGGCAGCCCTCAGCCCCCCTCCCTCACAGACACCCACCTCCCCCACCACCCCGTCCAGACGGCCACCCAGACCCCCCTCCCCAGACTTCACAGCCATCCGCTACAAAGAGAGGGACCCTCAGCAGGTGAGTGGTGGTGTGACTGTGATGATTGACTTTGCACACAGCCTCATTTTTCCCCCATAAGATGATAAAAACATTTTTTATTATAGTTGAAGTATCCCTTTAGTGTCTATTTACTGCCAATCAAATTGCTCACTGGGACATGAGAAACCTATGCTCGTCTACCCTACACTAATCTCTTCTCTACCACACTAGGTGAGGGCGCTAGAGGCCAGCTTCAGCCAGGACCCTGACCCACCTGGAGAAGAGGTGGACCGCCTCCGGGCCGAGACCAAAATGACCCGTAGAGAGATCCACGGCTGGTTCGCTGAACGCAGGAAGAGAGTCGCTGCTGAGAAGAAGAAAGAGGAGTTGGAGAGGGCGGAGCAAGCGGATGAGATGGAAGCAGGGGGAGGGGAGGAGGGAGTTAAGAGTAAGGATGATGTCGGGGTGAAGAAAGAGGAGGATGGTTCAGGCTCCGAGCTGAAGGTGAACCCCATTAAGATCAACCTGAAGATGCTCAAAGTGACTGAGTCAGATGGCAAACTGGAGTCTGAGGGAGGGCAGGCAGACAGCCCCACCATGCCTAACCTGTCTCTCTCCACAGACCCAACATCAACCCCCACCCTTACCCCTGCTCCATCCACAATTCCAAGTCTAACCCCAAAGCCATCTCCATCACCTAAACCCTCCCCCTCTACAGCACCATCTTCCACCCCTGCCCTCAAGCCCTCCGCGTCCCCCAAACCCTCCCCTATCCGGGGTAAGAAGACGTTAGAGCAGCTCCACCTCCTGAAGCAGGTGTTTGTCCGGACCCAGTGGCCCAGCGCAGCCCAGTATGACGAGCTGATCTCTTCCACAGGGCTGCCCAGGCCTGAGGTAGTGCGTTGGTTCGGGGACTGTCGCTACGTGCAGAAGAACGGCCAGCTTAAGTGGCTGGAGGCCTACCAGACTATGGTCCTGAAGGAGGACTTCCAGAGGGGAGACACTCAGATGCTCAAGGCCCATCTGGAGGCCCACGGGAGTCTGGAGGAAGAACAGGTAGGACTAGAAATGATCTGGGATAAATAGTTTTTCTTTTAATCTTCATATTCTGAAGTACCCTTGCACGAGCTGCTCATAGGAGAGGATCCTGTTTCTGTAGCTTGATGTACATCACCCTGGACAGGACGCTAGTCTATCGCAGGGCCTTGCCCCAATTTATCTCCTTAATGCTGCGTGCCAAGCAGACTCCTCAGGTCCCATTTTTAGTCTTTGGGATGACTCTGCCGAGGATCGAACTTCCAGACTCAGGGAGGATACTATAACCACAAGGCCACTGAGTTGGTTCAAGTTGCATGTAGTAACACCAAGAAATGATCATCATTAAATGACATAGCATTTGTGCACCTGGATGTAGTGTGTCTATACTATCATGTTGCCTGTCAGTAGTCATTAGTAAGACTCTGTCCTCTCCAGGTGTTGGAGCTGGCCCAGGCTAGTGGGCTGACCGAAGAGCTGGTACGACACTGGTTCTCTACCCAGGCTCCTATACTGCTGCAGGGGAAGGACAGTGCTGTTGCAGCCACAGAGGAGACACCCGTGGCAGGAGGAATAACACACAACCCAGCACCCATGGTGGAAGGATCGTCAGAGCCGGTTCAAGGTGAGGAGAAGATGGAACAGTCGGTGTGTGGAGGAGCGAAAGATGAGAGAAGCGTGGACCCCAAGGCTGTGAATCCTGAGAAAGGTAGTGTTGTTTTTCTTCGTATATGTATTTAGAATGTTGGCACGTGACACTGTCATAAAATAGCACTACAAACCAGGTTTATTTATTGTATTTCTTTTTTCCTTTCTGTCACAGGAACAGACTGAGGGGCCTTTGTCTAGATGGGGGTTTCCCAAACCCCTCCCCCAGTGCATGTTTTGGTTTTTGCCCTAGCACTACACAGCTGATTCAAATAATCAAAGCTTGGCGAGTTGGTTGTTTCCATCAGCCATGTAGCGCTAGGGCAAAAACCAAAACGTGTGCACCCAGGAGTCCTCCGAGGACCGAGTTTGGGAGACCCTGGTCTCGGGGTAACCCAGAGAGACAATGCAGGTGGTCTTGTGAGTGCATGACAGCAGATGTGATTGTAACTGGATCACTAGAAATGGACCCTGAACTCCCCACCCACACAACCACCCCTTTTACTGGGGATGGACATTGAACCCCCAGCCCTCCGCTATGCTGAAGATGGCCTCCTGCCTGCTTTCCATTTTTCATACACCCTCTAATCTGCCATTTTCTTCAAAACAAGTTCCAGTTGAGACTCAAGTGCAGGATTTGCTGAGGAAGGGGGGGGGGTTTCTCTCCCCCATCCTCTCCTGCAAATGGAGGGAGAGGAGTGGTTGGGATTTTGACTCCAGCAGACGTGAGGTGAGGTGTTTAAAAATAAAATCAATCTAAATCTGACTGAACAGATGTCGACCAATCCAATCCTCCAGTGGGAGGATCACTGGTGTGAGGGAGGGGAAGAGACTGACTGTATACAAGAGGTTTTTGGTACTGGGGTAGGAGAAATTGCACAGGTTTTTTTTTTTAAAGGAGACTTGAGGTGAATATTAGATGTGTCCTTGTTTTAACATCAAGTGCTTCTGTTCTGTATGTCATGGATCTTCTTCTTAAACTGTAACATCTTGACTGACTGTAAAAGTTCCAACATACTTAGTAGGCCTGTTGTATACTTTTTACAGATATTTGCAGAATAAACAATGTAACAAATTGGTTTCCTGTCACTTATTTTCAAAGTCAATGATCGAGGTTGACGTTTGTGTGAAGTAATGGCTCAATTATTAACTTTTCTAAGTAAACTGTAGGCCTACAGTTACTTGATGTGAATGTGCACTACACTGAGTTTTTATTCATAGGTCTGTTGATGCATTATCAAACAAGAAGAAGATCAGGCCAATCATAGTTGATTAAGTACTTTAATTCTCAGGCTTGAATATGTTGCATATGAAAGGCAAAATGAAAAGGAATACGTTTTCTCCATAGCTTAGGCACAATACAGAAAGGCTTGGTTTGTAAATGAGACCATCAGTCACAATTGTGATGTGTCTAGATCAAAAGAAACAGATGACAACAGGGTTTCTGAAAGAACAAATGTAGATATATAGTCGTGTACATGGAGGCCCATGGAAGAAAGCACACATTCTCCCAACCTTACCGTGAAAGTTTGACAATGGCTGCAAAACAAAAGGTGGCAAGATTCAGACCCAACCCCCATGTTCCATATGGCTTCAAAAGGAGTTTCCCTCCATGGCATAACATTCTAAATACTGGTTTTAGAGTATGGTCTGCTCAAGAGGGGCATTGCATATCAAGTGAAATCACTCCGGCGTCCCCTACTCCCAGCCTAAACTATTGTGGGGGTAAGCACATGACCTTAGATTGGTTGCTGAGAGCAACTTCCATCAAACCACCGACTGGGGGCGTTTGTCAGTCAGGAATGATCAATTGAGCTTTCAGGAACAACACCGATATACATAAATGTGCTGGTATGACCCCTGCAGGCTGAGTCATGTCACTATAGACCAGTGATTTAACCCCTTCATGTCTCTGCAAGTCGAATACAGAAGTCTTTCAATCAGCAGTACTGAAAGAATCTTCAGAAAATCTTTGGGAGCATCTGGAATCTCTGGAATGCCGCAATGGAAAAGACAAACATCCCCTCAGCTGAATAATATGCATACAAGAACCCCCGACCTACACAAACATTTAAGAATAGCCTTTCAATCGATACTGTCTATAGGATTTCAGTTAGGTCCTTCTCGGCCAGCAATACTGCACTTAATTAGGTTAGTCGACTTCCTAGCGCACTCTACTCTAAGATTATCTACATGCAAGCCCCTCAAAACCAGTTAAGACGGTACATTTAAGAGGAATGACGGTCTACAATTTAGACAACCTTAACACATAGGTAAACAATGCCTTTCATTCCAAGTGGAAATGTAATGAAGTCCAGAGCAGAAACTGTAGACACTTGCTACAGTAAAACATGATTTAAAAACAAAAACATCGCTCTGCGCTGGCACCGGAATGTCTGCTAATACCAAGCCCGTCTTGTAAACGTGTGGGCAGAACTGAATAAAACACACTGCCTCCAGTGGCACCCTGTCTCTCCTCCCTCCACCATATATCCACATTGAAACAGAGATAAAACATTAAGGATGTGACTTCATCACTAGCATTTGAACTCACAGCATTGCTTTCAGGGACAGACAGGCTAGCCCAGTTCCAGCACTCTACAATGCAGTATGGCATCCTAAAAAAGGAAAATAATGCCATGCTAATCTCCAAATAGGGTAGCACTTTTGATAAAGTTCTATATTGGGGGGGGGGGGGGGGGGGGGGGGGTAATTTTGGCTCTATTCAAGACACACTGCCGAAGTTCAGTTCTACAGCGTGATTGGAATTTAAAGGCAATGTTCTCTCGTTAGCAGAGACTGCTTTCACTGTCAATGCTGCATTTGTCGGCTCAACTACCTTTACATTTCTATCACGGGATCTGTTACACTTCAGCTTTCCAGATTGTATAGTATATAGGGGGTGTGACTGTTTTTACATCACAAGGCAGGCAACGGAATGATCCGTAGTTTTCAGAATGCAAGTTTGGCAAAATAAGAAAAGCCTATGTGTGTATATAAAGGCTTGAGTTACTCTACAGAGAGCCCTCGTGTTTTACACATTAAAAAAAGAAATCACATGAATGTTTAAAAGTTTAAATAAAAATAATTAAAAAAACATGGAGACAGAAGCTCTTTAAGAGCAGGTTGGCTGCTGCCGTCGTCTGGCCAACAGCACAGCAGGAATAAATATATATACTCATATACGCCAGAGAGAAGAGAAAAATAATAACCTAACGTGGAAAACAGTTTCAAACTGACACCTTCACAGCTCCCTCCCTCATCTCATCCCTCCCTCTTCCATTCTTCTTTCCCTCGCAAACCTTTGCGCTCGAGTCGAGCACGCCAAAATTCCCCATCTCCCGACATCTTAGCCGAGGGCTGAAACTTCACGTATCATTTTTTTCTTGTCATCCTTGTCTTCTCTCTCTCTCCCTTCCCGCCCCCTCCACCTCACACTCACTCCAGGAGGGGGACACAGAGGAGAGAAAGAGAACAGAACAAGGGAGAGCTGCCTGAAATGTAGGCCAAAGCGGTGGTGGGCGTTTCCATAGAAACAGTGTTCACAGCAGTCAGTGACATCATCGGTACGGGGAGGAGCTGGGGTGGTTGGAATGCGCCCTGATTGGTCCGGCCTAAACGCGGTTCTCTCCGCCCACTCTGGTCCTGCGCATCATCCTGAGGGGGGGAGGAAAAGAGAAAGAGAAAGAGAGAGAGAGAGAGAGCAAGCAAGGACACGCTAAAATCTCAAAACTGAAATGCACCAACACAGACAGATAGAAGTTACACATACCTCCTTACACATACCTCCTGTTCTGAGGGTCCAGGTCCAGCAGAGCCTCCTGTGATACTCTGAAGTCATCCAGAGGTGTCTGGTAGCGGGCCTCGAAGGAGCCCTCCCTGCCTCTGTAGGCCTGTGTCTGGGTCTGGGCTGCTGGGGACTGGGGCAGAGGGGACATGGAGGAGGCTGAGGACGTGGAGCCTGTCTCCCCCAGACGCTCACGCCCTGTCTGGGTAACCACCGCTGCAGAGACACCTCCTACCGGCAGGAACGGGCTCAGCACCTCCCCATTTTCAGCCTAGTAGAGGGAGAGAAAATAAGTTGGAGGAGTGAATATTAGGGATGATACCGGTAACGTAATGTGTTTTCCATGGCAAAAATGAAAACACAAAGATAACGCTATGGTCCTTTAAAAACCTGCTGTATGTAAAATACTGTGCACTATAGCTTAGAAAATAAATGTGATTCTGGATGACAACATAATGAGATTTTTTTCCAACATTAGGGATGTTTTCCTCTAAAGAAGTTAAATCCTCAGTATTTTGTTTCCTTGCCAGGATACTAAGGAGTAACGCGATACTGGTACCATCCCGGCCCTAGTGAATAACTCAATGTGTGATGGGAACTGACAGTGGTGGTGAAGTCAGTCCAGTGAGTGTACCAGTACCCACCCTGCTCCGGGTGATGTCCATGTGCACCAGCAGAGAGGCCAGCTCCAGATCCTCATTACAGCTGTTCTTCAGAGGGACTGACCGGTAACCTGACACCACACAGAGACACACAGACATGAGTCTAGTAATGCCAAAAGAATGATAATCTGAAATGCCAAACTATTCTGCTAGTCAGAGAGCTAGCTCATCGCTCATCATACTTGTCTCAGCCAATCCGAGTGGATGTTGGTGCGATATGACACCTACCTGTCTTGAGGCTGTTGATGGGGAAGCTGGCCTGAGCCAGGAAGTTCTGGTCGCTGAACATGTCAATCTCATACACCACAAAGCGCAGGAAGGCAAAGGCAGAGTTGCACACGGTGAACTGGAAAGGCTTCCGAGGCCACGTGGGGTTCAGACCATTATCCGCTGAGGAGAACATGGAGAGAGAGAGAGAGAGAGAAGACTAGATCAGCCAAGTCCCCATTGTCATATATTGTGTGTAAACACTGGGATGTTTTGTCCATCAGGTTGCCACACAATCCTTAGTTATTTGTACAGCTTTGTTTTTCCATAACTGGACAGGAAATGACAAGCTTAATTCCAAACCCATCACTACATCCTTGCCCTAAAACCTAGGACCCTTCTCTTCGAAATAACACTTGGTTCAACTAACCAACTAGATGTAAAGAACCTGATTAGTTGAATTAAGTATTAGTGTAAGATGTGTTACTCACCCTCTGAGTCAGTCTTCTGCTTGGCACTGTCATATTCTGCACCACACACCTCGATCTCGATCAGGGGGCACACGATGCCACGACCGTGTTTAGGCAGGTGACGAGCACCCAACACCTGGAGAGGACAGACCGTTTAAACACCTTCACACGTTTTTAGATTCTCGTGGGGACCTAACATTTTCCCTAACCCCAACCCCTAAGCTTAAGATAGCCGATGTCCTCATGGGGACATGAGAAATGTCCCATTGAGGGAGATTTTTCCTTGTTTTTACAATCCTTGTGGGGACCTCTGAGGATTTCCACGAGGATAGAATACCACACACCTCTATCTGCAGGGTGACTGACTCAAGGCCCCTCAGTGTGTGTCGGTCAAAGGGGTCAAAGTTGTCGTCTCTCATGATTGGTGGCTGGAGGACGTAGCCACTCCTCCCGTTCAACATGAACAGAGCCTGGTTCATCTGCATGGGCTTGTCTGGAGAGGAGAGAAGTTCAGTCAGTCATCTTCAAAAAGTTAATGTAAGGAAAACCAGTCACCATTAAAAAAATAATAATAATAATTTAGAAAAAGGAAAAATCCCCTCTCCTACCCCTTCTCACTCAGTAACAACTCATCCTTCCCTCTGTACCTGCAGTCTGGAAGTTCAGCGCAACCAGCTGGGATCCACAGAGCCACATGGGCAGAGGGTCGTAGTTGGAGGAGTCCAGCCTCTGTCCACGGGGGTAGATACGGGACAGCTGCAGCCGGTTGTACTGCAGGAACCTCTTCCCCTTGATCCGGTTCACATATTTCTCTGCCTTGGTCTCCGGGAACGAAGACATGTCCCGGAAACACGCCCGCTCTGTCCCAATCTCTACAGAAGCAAGGGGGAGAAGGGTGAGATATCCTTGTGTGTGTGTGTGTGTGTGTGTGACAGTGAGTTTAACTGTATAGACGTGTCCTTACTGTCCTCGTCGAAGGGTACAGGTCTACAGTAGATGACCAGGTCAGACAGCTCCAGAGCGATCTTCTTCCTTCTCTCCATCATCTTCCCCTCCTCCAGCTGACACACACACACACACGACTCAGTTTGACACTACTCACACAGTCATTACTTCACAGATCCCCACAAGACTCAGATTCTGAGGAAGTATTCCTGCACATGGTATACACACATTTACTACAAATGACTCTTTCCATACCTTGGCCTCTGATGTCATGGTGACCTCTCTGATCTTGATGACCCACTCCTTGAGCTCCTCCTGGGTATTGGCAGCGATGTCCAAGACCTGCCCTGCCCTCGGAGAGGCAGCTGGGAGGAGGGAGAACACATGCAGCCTGCTTCCCTTACCATCAGGCCGCACCACTAGGGGGAGAGAGAGAGCGCGAGATGAGAGGGAGGGGGCGAGAGGGAGAGCGCAAGAGACATGGAACAGTGATAACCCCATAGAGAGAGAGAGAGAGAGATGGAACAGTGATAACCCCACAGAGAGAGATGGAACAGTGATAACCCCACAGAGAGAGAGAGAGATGGAACAGTGATAACCCCACAGAGAGAGAGAGAGATGGAACAGTGATAACCCCATAGAGAGAGAGAGATGGAACAGTGATAACCCCACAGAGAGAGAGAGAGAGAGATGGAACAGTGATAACCCCACAGAGAGAGAGAGAGAGAGAGAGAGAGAGAGAGAGAGAGAAAGAGAGAGAGAGAGAGAGAGAGAGAGAGAGATGGAACAGTGATAACCCCACAGAGAGAGAGAGATGGAACAGTGATAACCCCACAGAGAGAGAGAGAGAGAGAGAGAGAGAGAGATGGAACAGTGATAACCCCACAGAGAGAGAGAGATGGAACAGTGAAACCCCACAGAGAGAGAGAGAGATGGAACAGTGATAACCCCACAGAGAGAGAGAGATGGAACAGTGATAACCCCACAGAGAGAGAAAGAGAGAGATGGAACAATGATAACCCCACAGAGAGAGAGAGAGATGGAACAGTGATAACCCCACAGAGAGAGAGAGAGAGAGAGATGGAACAGTGATAACCCCACAGAGAGAGAGAGAGATGGAACAGTGATAACCCCACAGAGAGAGAGAGAGAGAGATGGAACAGTGATAACCCCACAGAGAGAGAGAGAGAGAGAGATGGAACAGTGATAACGCCACAGAGAGAGAGAGATGGAACAGTGATAACCCCACAGAGAGAGAGAGATGGAACAGTGATAACCCCACAGAGAGAGAGAGAGATAGAACAGTGATAACCCCACAGAGAGAGAGAGAGAGAGAGATGGAACAGTGATAACCCCATAGAGAGAGAGAGAGATGGAACAGTGATAACCCCACAGAGAGAGAGAGATGGAACAGTGATAACCCCACAGAGAGAGCGAGAGATGGAACAGTGATAACCCCACAGAGAGAGCGAGAGATGGAACAGTGATAACCCCACAGAGAGAGAGAGATGGAACAGTGATAACCCCACAGAGAGAGAGAGATGGAACAGTGATAACCCCACAGAGAGAGAGAGATGGAACAGTGATAACCCCACAGAGAGAGAGAGAGAGAGAGAGAGAGAGAGAGAGAGAGAGAGAGAGAGAGAGAGAGATGGAACAGTGATAACCCCATAGAGAGAGAGAGAGAGAGAGATGGAACAGTGATAACCCCATAGAGAGAGAGAGAGATGGAACAGTGATAACCCCATAGAGAGAGAGAGAGAGAGATGGAACAGTGATAACCCCACAGAGAGAGAGAGAGAGATGGAACAGTGATAACCCCATAGAGAGAGAGAGAGAGATGGAACAGTGATAACCCCATAGAGAGAGAGAGATGGAACAGTGATAACCCCACAGAGAGAGAGAGATGGAACAGTGATAACCCCACAGAGAGAGAAAGAGATGGAACAGTGATAACCCCATAGAGAGAGAGAGATGGAACAGTGATAACCCCACAGAGAGAGAGAGAGAGATGGAACAGTGATAACCCCACAGAGAGAGAGAGAGATGGAACAGTGATAACCCCATAGAGAGAGAGAGATGGAACAGTGATAACCCCATAGAGAGAGAGAAAGAGATGGAACAGTGATAACCCCATAGAGAGAGAAAGAGATGGAACAGTGATAACCCCACAGAGAGAGAGAAAGAGATGGAACAGTGATAACCCCAT